>NW_015549638.1:150189-153827 GCF_001515605.1 Sinocyclocheilus anshuiensis
GGGCGGGGGGGGGGGGGGGGGGGTGGGGATAAAATGCTTCAGCATCCTGACTGCAATTCATAATGTTAAATGGCTGTCAGCTCACGGAAAGTCCTAAACATCAGCGCTGTGCTCACATGCACCATCACACAGACAGGAGAGGGGAAAAACAAGAGAGAATGGGAAGAACATAATGTTTTAGTTACACAAAAGGAGGAAGAATGGAGATGGTGAGAAGATAAAAGAATGGAGAAAGGAAGGAGAAGTAGAGGTGAGGAGGAGGCCAGCGAGAAAAAATAAAGTCAGAAGAAAAGAGAAATAGCAGAGGAGGAGATGAGATTGATAGAAAGAAAGAATATATAAGAGGAGAAACTCTTTCAGCAGACAGAGGAAGTGAAATATGTATGCGGATAAATATCTTGACAGAAAGATAAATGCATACATAAGGACATTCGTGGCTTTGGTTTAATTGAGCTTGTCAAACAGACACTATTTTTAAGTGTTGTATTTATTTGACCCTGTCACTGAACCTCATGGCATCTGTAATGACAGCTCGCATCCATGTGCAGACAAGGTGTAAGTCGTCCCATGCCAGTTGTGCTACTACTTGTTTGTCTTGTCTTCTAGCTTCTTGCCTCCTCCTCACCTCTACTTCTCTTTCCTTTCTCCAAAGTCTTAATTAAAATCTGCCAATTGTACCCAAACGTACAATACAAATATTCTCACATTGCATTGGAGGTAGAATCTACAGACAAGACTATATAAAGACCTAGGGGCGGACTGTTTTAACTTAAACCATTAATCAACCACCCAGAAGACCACAGAAACCAGATAGCAACACCATGAGGTTTGCATGGTTAAATCTAGAAGCATCTTTGAGGAGAAGAAATTGCAATCTTGGGTGGTTTGTGTCTTTCCTGGTCTGCTGGTCATTACTTACATCACTGTATAGAGCTGTTTACCAGGGTCAAGTTGCAAGTGATTAGAGCACAAATATGGCAATAGGAAGTAGTGTTGTCAAAAGACCCGATATTTCGGTACCAAGTCGGTACTAAAAAAATAAAAACGTTACGGTACCAGGTTTTCTTAAGTACCGGTGGTACCGAGTACCCAGTCAACCCGGTATTTTGGTACCGTGACAACACTAATAGGAAGTCAACAAGTGTGTGGCAAGTGTTTTGTAAGATTTTTTTTGTTGTTGTTCTTGCAGTACTTAAAGGAATAGTTCACCCAAAGATGAAAAATTTGTCATCATTTTCTCACCCTCATGTCGTTCCAAACCTGTATACGTTTCTTCCTTATGTTGAACACAAAAGAAGATATTATGAAAATTTTAAAGAACCAAACAGTTGTTGGTCCTCATTGACTTCCATAGTAGGGAGCGACATGAGGATGACAAAATTTCAATTTTTGGGTGAACTATTACTTTAAGTGTGTGTGTGTAAATGGAAAGAGTGTTTTATTAGCTCATTAATGCTAAGATCATTTATATCAGTGTGCACAATTCATCTTAAAAACTCGTATATACAGTAGACGATGCACAGGGTCATGTACACAAAGATAAAACACCACCAGGATAGCATGAAACACTAAAATAATACAATAAACCATAATAAAACAAACACAATAAAACAATAAATAATAACTATATAATAGAAATTTAACATGAAACACCTTACTGTACATATACTAATAACAAAAAAAATCAACAAAATTGTTTATATAAAATAGAATTGTCACGCATGAACTTCTGGGAATATAATTTTACTGTTTTTTTACTGTGAATTATATGGTAATTTAACCATAAATTTCCACGGTATTTTACAGTAAAATTGCATGTAACGTGATGTTAAACCACAGTTTTAACTTAGTTAACCAGTTATCAGGTTTTTACTGTACTGTGGAATTTTTGCAGTCTACTATAGTTAGCAATTTAAGTGTATTTTTTCACAGAAAATGATTCATATGTTGACATTAGTGACGGGTGGGTACATATCTCTATGTAGGAACATTATCTTTGATTGATATCATAAGTGGTTTTGCCCACCAGTTACCAAGGCAGCAGGAATTAAACACCACCACATGACACATTAAACAGCAAGCTCATCCTTAATCTGTCTGCTTGTGTTACCAGTTGGTTTTAAAACCTATACTGTATAGTGAAAAACATCATAATATTTATAGTTTAGCAAACTTTAGTTGCCTGCACACTTAAAGAGTGTCAGTTTTAGTGTGAAGATGCGTCAGTGATAATCAACCGCTGCTGTGTTCGAAATGGTCAGGTTGACTAACACCCCTCGCCTCCCCTACCCAAGACTAAACATCATCACCATGCAGGAAGGAATGGCCTGTTGCTAAATTACATGATCCATCGTTTACATCCCAGCAGATAAATATTTACCCCGTGCTGTTGCCCGCCTTGTGATTAGCCACCTCCCCTCACACAGTACCGGGACCACCTCGGTGAACAATGGCTCTTTCATAGGCACTGTGTCATTCCTTCTTCCCCTCCTATATGAACCCTGGGGAGTGGGACAGGAAGTCGCCTTCGCAGCCTCAGACCGGATAAGGGATTCTAGAGGAAGGGGGTGGAGGTGTTCAGGTAATTGAACCCTGAAGGTCTGGGGCACTCCAGCCGTCTAACTTTTGCTAACCATTGTGTGTTTTTTGGTATGCGTACCTCAATCTTGGTTGATTTCAGTGCTTAGATCAGCATAACCCACTTTACTCCTCTAATGTGACCTTTTTTTTTTCGAATGAAACAGGATATTCAGTGATGATATAGTGAAAATTAGGCGTACCATACCAGAATGGACTACCAGATATATATATAGATTAAATGTATATTTCTGGTCTCAATGATTTCTCAATGATTTATTGTTGCAAATAAAAATGGCTCTGCCTCTGAAATGCAGTTAAGAAAAAAGATTCTTAGGAAAAATATTCTTAACTTTATTCTTAAGTTAGAAAATAAGCAAATAGTATTAAGAAGAATTTTATACTTTGGCTCCTGACTTGTAATGCAACTTTTCAAAATCAGTTATTTTATTTTATTTTATTTTTTGCACAGATTTTTAACACGTATTTTTAAAATTCCAACCCTTTTTTCTGCTTTTATGTTGCGCTTTACTCAGAAATGCACAAGATTACAGAAGTAAAATGGTTTTGGTAAAGATGATTTATGCCGATGTTTAACATTATCCAATAACCTGCATGGCCTAGGTGATGTCATCAGAAAAAGAAAGTCGTTTCAGAAGTAAGGGGATGTTATGATATTTGACAGTAAGGGAATACTAATGCATTTAGTTTTCTTCAGAATAAGATATGCTGATTAATTGTGCACCATAAAACCAAAAATATATATTAGGACAGTAAATTTTTACAAGGTCAGTATTGATTTCATATTTCCTTTAAGCCTGAAGACCTAGGAACAGGTTGGAGCCAGCACAGGGACAGATGTCGCCAAATCCACCCATCTTGATTCCAGCGAGTTTCATTACCAGATGTTTCAGGGCTATTATTGCATTAGAGCTGAAATGAATAGGCAGATGTGTGTGTGCATTATTAGCAGAGCTGAATTGTGCTGGTCTTATGATCGCAGTGATTATAGAAAGTCGAAGCGGAGCACAACCGCAGGCTGGCGGCTGGTAATCCTCTTC
>NW_015549638.1:154502-169025 GCF_001515605.1 Sinocyclocheilus anshuiensis
CCCTAAATAAGCCCCCCTGTCATCCGCTATGTCTGATACAAATGCTTTCACAATCCCCCATTCTACCCTTTAATAATCTCTCTCTCTCTCTCTCGCTCTCAATCTCAGTATGATGTTAGCCGGGCACTTTATCAGAGCCATTGTGTTTATCTGATCCTATTAAACACTAGAGGAACAGAGGAGCTGCGCCTTCTGTCCGTCTCGTCCCTGATCTCTGTCTGAGTGAGACAATAATGGCATTGTGATGTCCCGAAAGATCCTGCCCTGCCAAACAGATCTGTTTATTTGCGTAGCAGCGTGCACGCGCATGTTACCGCTCTCACTGACATAGAGATCTCTGTGACACCAAGGTAAAAATAGGACAGACAGCTTCCAGGTGTTTCTGCTGATGAACAGGTGTGTGTGCATGTGAGTGCGCCCGTTTATTTTTATATTCAATCTCTCTGTCAAACACACACACACACACACACACACACACACACATGTGTATCCCTGGCTGCCTCGGTCATCAAATTCATCATTATTTAAAAAGCAAAACCACTAAATGCCCCTCTAAACCCTTAATCACAACGCAGCTGCTAATTCAATAATACGCCCGTAGCTGTCTGGTGATGCCTGCATTGTTTTGGCTCTGCCCAGGTGATGGTGGCTTCATTCAGGGAGCCTGGCGTTGTCTCAGGGGCACGGTGCCCTGTTACGGGTGCCCATTGTGCATCTATTGTGCGCCTATTGTGGCAACCCTGAGAGAGCTAGAGGAAAACAAAGGCACCAGCGCTGCAGAGTGCCCGTGCTGATTTCGCATGCACCTGGCATCGCCACAGATGCAGGACATTATTAATTGCTAATACATATTTATGTGGCACAAATTTGCCATTTGTTTATGCATAAAATTATCAATAGACACAGGGCGCTTAGCCAGAGAAAATGGTGACCTTTTTAAACAGGAGTGAATGGAGCCCCGTTTGCTGGTTAAGACTTTGTGCACTTTATCTAGTGTACATTTGTTTTGTGTGAATCATGAGTGTGCATAATAGAGAGAATCTTGTGTGCACATGCTTGATGTTGTTTGTCTGTCTGAGTAAAGTTTATGTGACAGTGAGATAAAGGCAGAGACTGTGGAGGAGTGTAGCGTGACTAGCAGATACTTGGTACCATGGTATTGGTGTGGATTTTTGGACATGCGCCATGGTAAATTCTTTGTAAATACTTTGAAATATGAAAATCGTTATGGCTTGTTGACATCTCAAAATATTAATTATTATGCAAGCAGTTTGTATGACCTTGTATTCATTGGGAGGCGATTGAGTAGTTTTATATTTAAAAATTAATTTGCCACACCACAGGTTCATTTAATAATTATTATATATATATAGAAAAAAAAAATAATTCTTTTTTTTTTTTAAATAAACTGTTGAGGGTAAGCAGTGATTAAAATGGAAAAGAGTGAATAGTCACATTAAAAAAACTGAAATTCTTTCCTTAATAGATTCATAACCTAAAATATTGAGTTCATAGACATCTTAAATCAAATCTTGTAAAATTTCACAAGCAAAAAGGTCAATTGTAGTGCTGTGTTCAAAATATCGATACGACGATGTATCGTCACAGAGATTTGACGATACGAGTATTGATACAGCTGGCCCTGTATCGATATTGTGGCACGTGTGCAGCAGTGGACCGCGCTTAATTTGTTTAAAATTTTACAACGTTTAAAATTGAGTAGAAAATTGCGAGGTTTCTAAAAAAGAATGAATAGAGCATATATAGGCTACAACAAGGTTTAATCTGGCCGCAGAGGAACACAATTGGGTTGCCTGATATAAAGAGACGTAATCCCCGAAACAGAGCTTCACACTTGCGCAATACGGAAATATCTGCTAAATGTGCTTCTTATCTTTGTCAACCTGGCAACCATGTGCACACGCTCTCTCTCCACTGTGGATAATAAACGCGCTTGCTTTCTGAAAACACTGGTTTTAGTTTTAGCTTGCAGTTTAGCGATCTCCACTTCAAATCAGAATATTGTACCTGGTTGGGAGTGCACAATGTAAACATGAAACATATGCCATTACCTATATTGTACTGTGGTACATTTATGGAGGCCCTTCATAATGCAGAGGTCAACTGCCTGCTCTGCCAATAGTTAGAAATGGCACTATAGTGTGCAGTGTTTAATAAACAGCTGTTTTACTAAATTCTGCTGAGGTGAAAAATGAAGCACACTTCACAGTGACCAACTTGAACACATTGGTACTGCAAAATCTGTGCAAGGAAATCTTTCCCTCACGAAATTCCCAAATGTGTAGATTTCTATGCAATGACTGGATTTGACCCACGAAAATTCGAAAATGTTTGACCGTGTGAAAGTCGTCACTATAATGGTACGTTGTTTTGGGTGGTTGTCAAGTCTGATCAAAAGTAATAGCACACCTGTCCTCAAAGAACAGTTTGAGGTATCATTTGTATCCGTGGCATGTTTTAAAAAAAAAAAAAAACTCTTTGCTACGTATGAGCAGTCATATTGGCAATGCTTGCCTTAGCAAACACCATTAATTAATAGAAATGTTCAATCTGAATGACCCAAATTGTGTGTTGGGTTACAAGTCGTATGTGTTTGTGTGATTGCTACTAGTTGAGAGGCTCATAAGCGTCACCCACCTTCACTTGACCCGGTGGCAACACACACACACACACACACATATACCCTCAACTCAATAAGGAATACATTAGTCCCATTTCAAGTGACTCTTCCCCTTTCTCAGCAAACACATTTACTTTATATTAAAGCCTGATCTGCAGTGCCGGCAGCCAAGTAGCCGCCAGAGTTTATTACCATAAAGATTAGAACAGAGCTCTTAACACGCAGGTGAACACAAGCACATGCACTCAACCCCCCCAAACACACGTGTGTGTATATATATATATATATGTGTGTGTGTGTGTGTGTGCACATACACTTCTCTTTCCCACCTGTTGAAGGGGTCTCTGTGGATGTATTTCAATCTGTTTCTGGATAGCTGTTCAATATTTAAAGAGAGGGTTCAACAAAATGTTCTGTCATAATATCTCATGCTTTTTTAAGCTCGTATGATTTCTTTCTTCCATAGAACACAAAAGAAGATGGTTTAAAGAAAGTTCACACTGCTTTCCATACAAAGAGTGTGAAAGGGGACTAGAATCTGTTAAGCTCCTAAATGGACAAAAAAATGCCATAAAATATTGTAAAAAGTGGTCCATTATACTATTCCATCGTATTTAAAGTAGTATGAAGTTATTCTGATAAATTGGTATGCAGAACAGACTGAAATTAAGATGTTATTTCATGAAAACCCTGCTTGGCATCTGTGGTCTCCATCCACTTTTACTGTATGGAAAAGAGCAGCTTGGACATTCTTCAAAATTTCTCCTTTTGTTTTTCATAAAAGAAATAGTCATACAGGTTTTGAAAGAAAAGAAGGTGAGTAAATTAATTTAGATTTTTCAGTTTCTTTAATGTCTTCCTCCCTTTTTTTTTTTTGTTCACCTCTCTCCTTTCCTCTGCTTCTCATCCCTAGGGTTCAGCTGCTCACCAATGGGTTTGTGGTCTGACGACGAGCAGCACTCATCTCTTTCACATCCTTTGTAGGTCAGTTCCTATTTTTACTCGTTTTCTTCATCCGTTTTTTTTGTGCAAGGACACCCCATTGTTGTTGGCCGACACAAGCAAAGACTGTCGTATTAGTAAACAAATCAATTACTGCTTCACAATGGCTGCGATGTGCTCACCAAAGACACATTATCGCTCTGTGCCGTATTGTTTTCATCATGACACCTCTAATCATGGTTATCATGGGCTAGTAGTTTCCATGGCTACACTATAACAGTCAGCCAATGAAGCGCCCCATCCCAGTCCGGCAGAACAGCCATCAGCCAATTGTAGCACCCTAAGAAAAAACGAAGTGCCCAGATCGGACCTTCACCATTGGGAGAGAGAGCAAAAGGTCATGTACAGTATATGCTACCGCTAATGTTGACATCTATTTATTAATGTAATGTGAAAATAGCTAATACCAGTCAGGCTAAATGTTTTTTTCTAGTTTCTCTGTCACTTATCTCAATTTTAGGAAGGACTTATGTTCTATGCATCTAAATGGGATTTTCACTTTCAAAATTTCACCGTGTGTATGTTCCCAAAAAGAAAGGAGCAAGCTGGTTGGCATTTTTTTAGTGGGAGGAGGTGAAGTGATGATACAGAGAGCAGGGTCGCAGTTATCAGAACAAACGGAGAGCAAGAGAAGCAGAAAGACCAAAAGAATGAGATAGAGAGAGAGAGGACAGGGCCACAGGGAGGGGGCACGGGGCCAGCTGGAGGGCCAGGCTGTGTGCTTAGTGTGTTTGCAGCAACAATACAGGGCAGCTGGGAGTTGCCCCATGACCGTTTCTCTGAGGGCAGTCTGTACCCTGTCCACACACACACACAAATACACACACACACATGGGTCACTGCAGAGCTACTCAGCTGCCGATGCAGTCAACTGGAAACAGCCACACTCCTAAAATCAGATTGTTTTTTTTTACTTTCCTGTCAAATACACTGAAGTGCATGCTTCGCAGACCTTCATATTAAATGACATATGGGTTTGCTGTTGACACTGTCCAGGAAAGATAGCCAAGCTTGAGGCTCAGAGAGTGGCAAGAATGTTTGTGTGTCTTTAAAGGGGTCATATCATAAATTATATTATCATTTTATTATTTTTATTTCCCTGAGGTCTGCTTATAATGTTTGAAAAGGTTGAAAACAGTCATAATTTTTGTTATAGTGTTACATGACCATCTTTCACCTTCTTTCTGACCTTTAGAATTAAATGGCCTGTTTTGCTGCTATGCCTTTAATACTATATAAATGGCTGAATAATAGTGCTTTGCTGAACTGACTGGCTGCAGGTGTTAATTTATTTTATTTGTAGATTTTATGTGAAAAAAATATTACATTATATATTATTATATCAAAAATTAACGCAATTAACACAGCATCTGTTTTTTCCTTTCCTGAAATAGCTATGCTAATGTATTTTTTCCTAGATTTAGTGTTACAGTATTGTTACAGTGTTTCTGTATATATGTTTCTAACATTGAGATCCGTCAGAAGGATATGCAGAGTTGTAGGTGCTACACACATCAAGAAACAGCACAAGGTTTGGAGACTTTATCTTTTCATTAGTTCTTACTGTTTTTAGCAAGTATTAGTAGTCTTTAGTATTTATTGTACTTCCTTTTTAATAATTCACCATGACTGGCCATGAGTGAAATGTGAACTTTTATATTTTGCATTTCTGATGTCAGAAATCCAAGAATTTCAGAACAAAATGCTTTTGCAGCTTAGCCTCTTTAAAAGTTTATTTTTTAATTTATTTTTAAGGAAGACTGTTTCTGTAAGTTACAGTATTTTTAAAGAAAATTGATATCTCAAAATCTCATCTCTCTTTAAAAGATCCCCAGTCACTTTGAACTTGTATTAGGTGTATTTAGGTGACTCATTTGTGTGTTGAACAACGTCCTGACTGGACTGAAAGGTCACCAGCCTCTTCATAAAGGTTTATGTTTCTGTGACTGTAGCTTCCTTTGTGCAGTACAAACAGTGAAATATTGTTGTACAAACGTGTTCAAGCATTTGGATCACAAGCTGTGTGTGGGGCACGGACAAGTATGCTTGTGTGACCTCTGACCTGTCTTCCTCTCTCAGTACACATCCAAAGGAAGTTCCGCCTGCAGTTAGCCCACACAGACAGGAAATCATGTAGTGCAGGGGGAAGTTGTAGAGCTGTAAAGTTGTTTTAGATGTTATGACCTCTTTGACCTCCACTCATGATGCAAAGTCCTCCTTTCCTTTATTGGAAAACACAGCTACAGCTAAAAGCATGTGTGTGTTTAAAGCAAAAGCCACTGTCTGAAGAACGCATAGGATGCGTCCATTTGTGTATGTGTGTATCCCCTTAACTTTTAGACACCTGCATGCAGTCCAAACACCGGGATTCCTCAGTTTCTCCACAAGCCGATTGCTGCGGGGACACTTGTCTTCCTCTGTAAACAGATACAGGCATGATAGAGGACACTGCTGGGCCCATGTTTGAGCTGAGAATTACAGCTCTGTGTTGGTGTGTGTACAACACACGTCAGGCCTCTAGTACTCTCTAACAAAGCACCTGTTTACTCTTCCGTAGTCACCAATGTAAATACACACAGAGAATTGGAAGCCAATTGTGCTTGGCATTGTAAAGAGCACATGAGGAACGGAGCTGGGGATTTTTGACAGGCCTTGGCCTTCTCCAAAAAGAAAATCAGAAAATCAGTATTTGCCTTTTCTCTACTAAGTGACTCAAAATACAGAATCAGTGGATGCTGAGCACAAAAGCTTGCATATATATATTGCAACAATCATGCAAAAGTTGTCATATAATGTCCCAAAAACTGTTTGGTCCCACTCACTTTATTGTCTGTCAGCCTTTGGGACAATATTTGATTTCTTTCAGGGTGATGCAATGGGAATCAATAGGTACCATATAGTGATATGATATTATGTTGATATTTAAGTCATAATAATATCATATGGTGATTATTTTTGTTTATACAGTAGTTTAAAACTTTGGGGTCAAGATAAAAAAAAATTAAAAATTAATTAATTGAAATGAATGAAATCGATCATAAATGACAATAAAGACATTTATGATGTAAAAAATAAAACACCTTTCTATTTATTAAAAAATCCTGGAAAAAATGTATCACAGTTTCCGTGATAATGATAAGAAATATTTCTGGAGTAGCAAATCAGCATATTAAGAATTATTTTTTTATTTTTTGGGTGAGTTCAGTGAGCCAAGAGACTTTCATTTCCATCCATTGTAATTCAAAAACCTGATATATTGCAGTCTTTTGGCTCTTTATTTGTCATTAATCTGCACTGCCTCAGTGTTTTACACAGTTTTTAGCTCACTCTGAGTTTGGATTTTGATTAAATAGAAATAATTGTGTGTTGAATTAATGTCACAGTATGTTGCCCCTTTTCAGAGACTTTTAGAGAATAGTGATTGCTTTTCCCCAAAAATATGAATGTGAGAAATAGTCAAATTAATATTGAAATAAATATATTGATTCTTGCTTTGGGAATATTATAACTGCTGGGGTAAAATATAATATCCTAAGCTCGTTCATGGCAATTTTCCACTGTGTGTGAGCACAATAAATGTACTGAGAACATCTCAGATGGCTTTTGGATTCACTTTTCAAATGTACTGTATTTGGTAGTTGTTAAAGTTGTTTGGCAAGTTATATGAAAATCTAATTTCACATACACTAGGGTACACTTTGCATGTGGTAACACATTACAATAAGGTTCCATTTTCTACCATTAATTACTGCATTAGGAATCATGAAGTAATAATGAACTGAAGTTAATGTTAATAAATATGCTATTGTTTGTTGTTAATTCATGTTTGTTCATAATACATAACTAATATGAATTATTATTACTTTATGCAATTGTGTTTTTCATCCCACTGAAGCACCACTGAAGTCATGTGATCAACTAGTCAACACAGAAATAATCAACTAGTCGGTGCAACCCCAACCACTATCAAAAAAGTCCTTCTCTCTGAGCACACTATTGAGTGAATCACATCATCTGTCATCAGGCGACAGATTGTCCCACACTCCTCTGCCAAATTCCCTCCTGAGCATCTCTCTCAATATGCCCAGTGCCACCGTATTCCCTGTGTCTCCCTCCCAGTAGACCTGCCCCACTCCGGCTCTCTTCAGTACCTGAACTCTCTCACCCGAGCGGCCGTCGGGCTAATTGCGGCAAACACGCTTGTGAATGTATACGCAGTCATTACTGCTCACAGTGTGTGAAAACAGCAGAGGCCACATAAAGACACACTCATTATGAAAAATGAGGCTCTTGAGTGAATTACATTGATGCGTTTGTGTGTCTTGTAGGTTGTGGCGTCCCCTGCGAGGTGCCGCGATGAAGGGCGTGGGCAGGGACGGAGCTCCCTAATCAACACAGCAATCGCATTTCCATATAAACAACCAAAAGCTCGTCTACATACAATCCAATTCCATATGATGTGGGCTTGCCGTCAGGGCTTGTAATTGCTTCAGTTCGCCGAGTGTTAGAACAGGGCAGAAGAGGACGAGAGAGGCCTCTGGAGAAATGGAGGAATAGTCCAAGCGAGAGATTTTTCAATGACCTGAGCTCTCCAGTGATCTAGTATCCGAACACACTAAATCAATGCTCAGTCATACAACGATAACAAGCCTCCTTTTATTTACACAGTAATGGCTATGAATAACGTAACAACATTTAATGTGGCATGAACGTTTTTAATGCTCATCAAATGTTTTGTACGACTCGCACAAAACCTTAGAATAGAGTACAGTTTCATTACGGTTGAAAAGTTTGGGTCTGTAAAAATTTTTATTATTTTTATTCTTTATTATTTTTTGAAAGAAGCTGCATTTATACAGTTAAAATGTTAATAATGTGAAATGTTCCAGTTTAAAACAACTGTTTTCTATTTTGAAATATATTATTAGAGTAATTTATTCCTGTGAATAAAAGCCATTACTCCAAACTTCAGTCACATGGTCCGTTAGAAATCATTTTAATATGCTGATTTGCTGCTTAAGAAATATGTCTTATTAATATCAGTATTTAAAACAGCTGCTTAATATTTTTGTGGAAACAGTCAATTTTTTCAGGATTGTTTGATGAATAGAAAGTTCAAAAGATCAGCATTTTTGTAACATTATACGTCACTTTTGATCATTTTAATGCATCCTTGTGAATATTTTATGCATTTTGCGTAAGTTTTAATCTTAAAAGCATCTTTTTTGAAGCATAAAAACATCAGTTCCCATTTATTGTGCATGTATGGAAAAGAGCAGAGTGCACACTCTTCAGAATATCTTATTTTATGTTTCATAGAATACAGAAAGTCATTCAGGCTTGGAGTGGCACAATAGAATCTTCATTTTTGGGTGATCTGTCCCTTTAAGATCAATCTCCAGGAACCAGCCTCATTCCACAGATCGATTCGTTACTGCATATCAGGCAGACCATGTGATCTCCTTCATCAATGCAAGAGCTTTAAATAATGAGAATCATACATAAACATCACCTGCTCTACTCATCTCAGGTGAGAGAAAACCTCTCTCTCATTCTCATTCTCTTGCCCCCTTTGGGATTCCTCTCTTCCTGTTGGTTAAAGTAATGTCTGGTCCTTTGGGTGTTCTTCTCCTTGAGATGAACAGAAGGAGAGGAGGAGAACAGATACTAGCATTATTCTTGGCTTTTCGCCGGTAATGCTGAACCCCGGCCAATTAGGTGGATTAAAACCAACAAAACACCTCCATTAGTGGGAGGTATTGTTACATGCTTGCTGATAATTTAAAGTAAACTCCTGAGTGCCTCCTGGAATTCTCCCCCGGAATCTGTTTCCCTTTCATCTCGCAGGTCTCGTGTTCTCAGCAACGCAACCAGAACTCATGTTGACGCCATGCATTTTTCAGAAACGCAGATTATAGCTGTGCAATTAAATCTTTAATAGCTTCTAGTCAAGGCTTAAGTGATGAAAAGCTGGATTTGTATCTGTTTACATTGCAGAAACTGCAGAAACATCATAGGTTTCTGAAGCCATGGACTGTAGTTGAACCTCAGTCTAATAGGAAATGAGTTTGAGTTCATAGAGCCAAACAAGAAGTGGCATCTACTATTTGTACTTTCTCATGGAGGACTTGAGTATTATATACTAAAGTTAAAACATTTGGGGTCAGTTTCTGAAACTGATAAAAAGAAGGCTCTTATGCACACGATGCACATCTTATGCAGTCATTTAAAAAAATTTTTTTTTTCTATTTTCATATATTTTCAAATGTAGATTATTCCTGTGATGGTAAAGCTGAATTTTCAGCAGCCATTACTCCAGTCTTTGGTGTAACATGGTCTTACATAAATCATTCTATATACTGATTTGGTGATCAAGAAACATTTGTTATCGTTATCAATGTTAAAAACAGTTGTGCTGCTTAATACTTTTCTTTAATACTAATATAAATTTTTCTGAATAAAAGTAATTTCTTTCAGGAAAAAAAAAATCTTACTGTCCCCAAATTTTGGAGAAACTTTTTGTAGATATCGCTTTTGTTTGACATATTTCCTATTGAAACTGAATGTTTGGGTGGGACAGATCGAAGGCTGCATCCTTGATTTGCTTGTTTGTTTCTTAAATAGCCAATAGCTGTTAGTTTACAGTCTACAGTCATACTGGTTCACAGTCCAGTACATGATTTGCAACATTATAGTCATTTGCAGGTGGCATTAATGGGCGGGAAATTCTTATTGTAGACAGCATTTCATTGGACAAAAGTTTGTAGTTCATGATGGGTTCAAAAATATTATCAATATTTTTGAACGGTTTCTCCAAAAGAGAAAGACTCTATACAGACTCTAGAAAGACTATACATAGCCTCAAACCCAACAGACATGTTAAAGTAACCTAAAAAAAAAAAAACACCATCTAGGTCTCTTCCTCTTGAGCATATCATTGATAATTACACGGGTGTTTTGTAACTAGAAGCGTTTGTTTTTAATTTATTGTTTTAGTTGTGTTGGTCGATGACTCTCTTCACTTTCGTTTCCAAGCTCTGAAACTGAACATATTGAGAGCTCTCATCAACAATTGAATAGCTGAAAAGGAATTAACCTTTAAGTAGTGCTCCGTACATTTGCAGAGTGTGTTGCCGTATCAAAGAGCATATTTAATAGAGCGCTGTGGCGTGGAGAGCTCCAGCGGAGTGTTAAATAGGACGAGAGCTGGAAGAGAAGGCAGAGGTGATATCCTCTCTAAAGGTCTCTAACAGCCAGAGCAAATTGTCCGCACACACTCTAGAGAGACATACAAACGTCCTGCATCCGCGGTTCTGATCGTCACATGTGAACACAATGGGTGTGGGAAGTTTGTTTGTGTCATACCCAGGAGACATAGGGTGAGAGATATGGAATGCATGTGTGTGTATACGCGAGTGTGTGCGTGTCCCTGGGGTTGGGGGGCCGTGCCGTGATGGTACAGATGGGACAACATATGACACGTGAGGGTGTGGGGACACTGAGGCTCTCTCCGTCCATCTGGACTCCCCTCTGATCCGTCCTGCCTCCCTCTGCCGTGTGTGTTTGTTTGTGTGTGTGTCTGTTTGTTTGTGTATCTGTGAGTAAGGGCTAGCCTTTCGCTCCTGCATGGCTGTTTGTTTTGTGCAACGAGAGCTAACAAGTTTATTATTCTCTCATATTAAGCGGTTCTTGCTAAGGCAAATATCACTTTTGCTCAAACCTTTAAGTAGGAAACTTTGGTGCACAATAGCTGGGTTTCCATCCAAAGTTGCGAATTTAACTTATGCGCAAAATTGGAGTACCGCATAAAACATTTGCGAATAAGCACCGTTTCAATCCAACGAGTCAAAGAGAACGAAATCATCACTTCCTGTAAACTGGCACTATAAATCACTAAGAAAAGTAGTAGAATCCACTGAATATAATGATTTTCATATAAATTGCTTATATGAAACAAAATAAATGCTGTCATTGCTTTCGGAGGTGGATGCCTGCTGTTTGAGAACGCAGTCGTGTAAGACGGTTCTGGGGGGCAATTATACAGAAATACTTTGACAGGCTTTGCTCAGGCATTTCAGAATGACCATAACATTTCAGATGCTGTGGAATGAGATTGGTCCGCTAGTTAGTCAGGATATCCCTTCCCATAGCGCAGTCACATGACTTTTTTGATGCTCATGGAGGAATTGATTCGGCAAATGCGTTTCCATCTTCCATTATTCGCATTAACCCTTTTTCGCACAAGTCAAAAACCACCTTTTTGCGAATTAAGGGATTTTTATTCAAAATTTGGCGTTTCCATCTCGTTTATTAAAACAGGGAGATGAAAACATAGCTAGTGACACATAACACATGACACATAAAAGACACCTTAAATCATGTGGCTTAAGAAGAAGTGTGCTGTGACTTTTTCCCAAGCTTTCTAAATTTCTAAGCTTCTAGCCTCCGCTCACTCTAGGCCGTCGGCCGCCGCTCACTCTAGCCCGCTGTGTGTTTCGTTGTGAAAGCGAAACTGCTTTGTTTGGTCTTCCAAAAGAGGACTATATCCGCTTCGTCATGCCTGGAGCGACTAGAAATCAGTGGTTAAGTTGTCATATGACCCCTTTAATGCCTTATTCTGCATGACCGTATTTTAGATCCCTTAATACCCCATACCTTAACTTAACAACTACCTTACTAACTATTAATAAACAGCAAATTATGAGTTTATTGAGGCAAAATTCATAGTTAATTGATAATGTGTTCCCTAATCTAAAGTGTTACCAAGTGACCACCTACAACACCTAATCAATCACATTGTTATGTCCGAGAAACTACTTAGAACACCTCTAGAATGGGCATTTTAGGGACGTGCTATACTGTACATTTAAACTGTATCTGCATTTTTTTATTCATATCTATATACACTAATGTTAAAAAATTTGGGATTAGTAATATAAATATATATTTTTTTAAATTAATGAATACTTTTATTCAGCAAGGATGCATTAAATTGAGCAAAAGTGACAGTAATAATTGATAATAATATGAACCTATATTAATATATTAATTTAGTATGATAGTTAATAGTTAGTTAATAGTGAGAACTGGGCCTTAAAATAAAGTGACTTTTTATCAACCATAACACAATAATTTATAATTAATTGCTGGCTTATCAGTCCTTTGTGTTATCTATTTTTATTTTATTGTTTTTAATAAATCCATTAATAAATGGATTCTTGAACCTTTTGGTATTTATTTTTGTGTACAATGTTCTCAGAGAATAAATATCAAATGTATCATTATTTGATTTGTTAATGAACTGCCAGTCATTTCATGTCAGTGACATCACCGGGGCTGATGCATTCATGCATTCATAGGATGTTTATGGAATACACCCATTCAACCCTTCTTTCCCGTCAAATGCAGGATCACTTTATGTTAAGTGACATGCAATTTAGCTGAAAATACCACCATCAGCTGGGGTGGGAAGACATCCTGGATTTGACAGCATAGTTTTGACCCTTCTCTCGCTCCAACACGACCATTCCAATCCAGAAGCTGCAAACCTGTCATTTGAACATGTCTTCATCCCCCTCCTGCTCGTTCTAAAAAAGTCATCCGTGGCGCCCGCCTGCGCTGTCCTCCGCTCACCTCCCTCCGGTGGCCCCCCGTGCCCTAGTGCATTGTGGGTCATCGGCGGAGCTCAGCCCCGTTTGTCAGGTGCTGAGGAGGCTGTTTGAAATTCATGTTCGGTAGATTGTCAGACAAGAGGAGAGTGTGTGTCGGGGGGTAGGCGGCAGTTGAAGGGGGGGCTGTAGCTTCATTACCATATCAAAGAGCCAGCCGCCGTGGTCTAATGGTAATTACACCGGCCAACAATTGGCGCTCGCTGGTCGGATCATAACAAAAAAAAAAAAAAAAGTGTTCGGTAGATTGTCAGACAAGAGGAGAGTGTGTGTCGGGGGGTAGGCGGCAGTTGAAGGGGGGGCTGTAGCTTCATTACCATATCAAAGAGCCAGCCGCCGTGGTCTAATGGTAATTACACCGGCCAACAATTGGCTCTTGCTGGTCGGATCATAACAAAAAAAAATTAAGGGCGTGTGTGTGTTTGT
Source organism: Sinocyclocheilus anshuiensis (assembly GCF_001515605.1). Classification (NCBI taxonomy): domain Eukaryota; kingdom Metazoa; phylum Chordata; class Actinopteri; order Cypriniformes; family Cyprinidae; genus Sinocyclocheilus; species Sinocyclocheilus anshuiensis. The sequence goes on from NW_015549638.1 coordinate 168,240, forward strand.
GAGTGTGTGTTAGGATGGAATACAGGGGGGTGGAATTGGCCAGGGCATTCAGGTTATGTTAATACAGCTCATCTATTTAATTAGTGCTCAGACGTGGGCTTTGTTTACTTCTGACATGTCTTTTTTAAAAGTGTGTGTGTGTGAGAGAGACAGTATGGTAATGGAGGTTTTCGGGAATGATTTAGCCCATGTAAGATTGAGTGAGAATTGTACAAGCTATAATGAGCTCCACTGTGGATGGACCTTTTGATGGTCGTCCTGACTCCGCCCCCCTGCTGGACCCCCACTGGATCTGCTCACTAGAGAACACACACACACACACACACACACACACACTGAGGATAGGGAATGCATATTGTCCAGCAATCTGGCCAACAACACAAGCTCCTGTATGACGGCATACGCTTTGTGTGCATCACTAGCGAGGCCAGGAATGAAGTGGGTGGATCTTGGGGAAATAGGGTGGACTTCTGTTCTGTGTCTATGCTCTAAATTTATCAAGAATATTGTGAGGTGTACTCATTTCCTTTGCTTTTATGAAACAATAGCGCTGTTCCAAGACCTATTGAGCAGGTCACAATGGTAATCTAGTCTGACTGGTTTTCTGGAGGGAAGTAAGAGCGCCCACTTTTTATGATCCAATCAGTCCCTATAATGGTTCAAATCAGGTTCTACCCGATTTTTTTCTGCATGAATACACTGAAAAAATGCTGCTTAATGTTTTTCATATATATATATATACACACACACACACACACACAGACACACACACACACCCCCACAAAA
>NW_015549638.1:169100-186231 GCF_001515605.1 Sinocyclocheilus anshuiensis
GATTTATTGACATTTTTATTTAATAATAAATTGAGAATTGACTACTTTATTGCATTTATTATTTCCAAATTATTTATTGCTTGGATAAAGTCCAAGTTCCCCCATTGCTTGGGGAAGTCGTGGCCTAATGGTTAGAGAGTCGGACTCATAACCCAAAGGTTGTGCTGGAGGGCAGGACTGTGGCTTAATATAAAAAAAATAACTTCTCATTGTGTCAGAAATAAATATCATAACATAAAAAATATTCACTTCCAGTCTTATGGAAGACTAGGAGTGCTACTTAAAAATTAAATGAGAAAACGAGAAAAAGAAAAGTTGACAAATAAACAGATATATTTGAAAATGTAATTTCTTTTTTAAAATATAGTTAAATGTAGGAATAAATAATACTTTGGCAAATCATTTTTAAATGCAACATTGAAATTTAACTTTTATTGAACATTTAAAAATAGCACTTTCATGTTTGTATTGAGTTAAAAATTGCAATGATTTAAAATAATAATAATAATGATAAATACAAAAATTAAATATAAGAGTTACATTTATACAATTTTTAATGTATTTATGAATGCAAATGTTTTTTATTTTAGACATGATCTTAAACAGTTTTAAATATATATTTGGCACCGAATCCCCAACTGCTCCGCAGCATAAATGGCTGCCCACTGCTCCGGGTGTGTGTTCACGGTTTGTGTGTGTTCACTGCTGTGTGTGTGCACTTTGGATGGGTAAATGCAGAGCACTAATTCCGAGTATGGGTCACCATACTTGGCCACTCTGGCCATTATGTGCCCTTTTCCCCTGGTGTGCATATGTGTAGAGGAGTGGACTAAACTATGAATGAGGATATTTTAGAGAAGAAGTGTGTGTGTTTGATTGTGTTTGTGATGACAGGGAGCTAGCTAGATGGTTATGGAGTTGTGATGGGCCTATTTGAAGGCCTCTTTAGAGAGGAGAGAATCACAGAATATGATGAGAGAATCTGATCGAGGGAGTTATTTGACTCCTTCCTGATGCCTTTGTGTGTGTTCGCGTGCGTAGATGTGTACAAAGCGTTTGAGCACCTACAAACTGTGTTTATCATACAGATCATCCCTCTATTACCCTGCACAATTGAACCAGTTGTGCACTGACACACAGCTGAAGAGGACACATGCGCTCCTTGATGTCGTATCATCACAGTGGGTTGTGACTGGAAATAAATGTGTTCGTGAGGGCCACGTTTTCTGGGTGCGTTTTTATGTAATGAAAGCTGTCTCTAAATGTGGCTTTGAGCTTTATAGTATACAAAATTTTAGGAAAGATGCCACTGTTCACAATATTCATACAGCATATGTGAACTCCCCAACATTCTCAGCACATTTCCTCAGAATTGAGACTCATCCATAAAATCCTCAGCTTGTTTTCACTTAAATATTTTTGGATTGCTTGATGAGTGTAGTGTTCACATCTGTTTTTAATGTCTTTCTGCATTGACTTTTCAGCTTAGAAAATGCAAAAATAGATTTTCAGATGATCAGAATGTACTTTTTTATAACACTTTACTGCTTTACAATTTGATAGTCCAAAAAAGTCATCAATTTTTTCATTAAAATAAAACCTTGTAGTTATTACATAGTTATTACTTGTAGTTATAACAGTAATAATTCTAAAACGATTCTCTTCTCATGTCTGAGGTAAAATAATGTTAACCAATTGGCAAAGTCAGCTATTTTAGCATTATTTAAGCCACTATTGTAGTTAATGTTGTCTTTGTAAAATCTTGTCATTAGTTAACCTATTTTTTAATGCCTTATTAATGTTAAAAAGATTGGTCCTGTTTAAAAAGCCTCTTCAAAAGCTCATGATGTTTCTGGAAGGAGCGCCTGCCTTTCATGAACCGATCAATCCCTAATGGATAAAATCAGGTTCTGCCCTACTTTTTGTCTTATGAATACACTGAAAAAAAGTTCAAATGTTGTTTGCATTTTCTTTAAAAAAGAAGAAGTTATTTTAAATGGTGTTGCTTTAGATTTGAAAATAAGTTACAGCTGAAATTGTTCCTATTTATTCACTTCAATTCTATATTTTGTTGCAAAGCAGATTTTAATGTTATACCACTGAAATGCACTCAAAATGTAAAAAAAAAAAAAAAGTGTATTCTTTTTCACTAGCAAAAACAGCACATAAAATAAAAATAATTTTTGTAGAATAATAATAATAATTTTTTGTTTTTTGAGTTGTCAAAAAAAAGATTATTGGAGCATGTTTTAATACTACAATGATAATATATTTTAGTCTTTTAAGTTTAATTCAATGTGTACCTTTTTAATTATTTGTGAACTTTTACCCTATTTCTGACTGAAAATTGTAAATCCTACACAGTTTTTTGAGTGTGGTACCGCAAGTGAAATGCATTCCAAATGCTGTTTCATCCTGATTTTAAAAAGTTTCTTCCTGCGTAGTTATTAGTGTGTTTCCATAGTAAAAAAAAAAGCGGTTTGAGGACACATCCTCCCACAAACAGCCATCTTTGAAAGTTAACCATCAGTCAAATAAGTTTGACTATTTTCCCATGTCGATTTCTGGAGACTGTGTGTCTGTGTATATGGCCTCAGCAGGTCATAAGGGCCTGTTCAAGAGGGCCTCATTAATAAACACAGTGAGTGTGCGAACTGTCATGCTGTTATCACGCTGTATAACAGCACCATGACAAGGGAACTCATTCAGCAACGTCCACGCAACGTCTGTGCAATATCTGCCCCATATGCCCCACCGCCACTCAGACAGGAGGAAGTCATGTGGTCATCGGTGGAGCTGTACCTGTGCGTTGTCTCATTCGAGACCTTGAGCAGTATGAAAGTGTCTTTTTTCTATGCGCTGCTAATATCTGAATATGTGCGTGTGTGCAAAGTCTAAATTAAGCCTAAGGGGAGGCAAACCATGACACAGGGTGCTAACAGCATGCTCTATGCCTCTCTCTATCTCTCGTTCTAAGCACTTCATTCTCTCACACCTCTCTTGCCCTTGAGAGGAAGTGCACTGCCGCCTGTAAGTGAGAGCAAATGTCCTGTTATGAAGACGAAAGTGAGAGAGAGTGAAAGAAGAGAAGAGAATCTGATGGAGTGAAAAAGAACGAGGGAAAGAAGTGAGGGAGAGGCAGATGGAGAGAGAGATAGGATGCCTTTTTTGCAGTTTAGTAGTTTGTGCTAAAGCTTAATGTTTTTGTGACCAAAGAATTCGGCATGCTTTGCTTTTACCCAAGTCTTGGTAAAGGAAAGGAGCACCTCGTGCTCAGTAAGACCAAGACCTTTTCTCTTTTCCCCCAACACACCTTATCACTCGTTTTACAGGTGGTTTTAAGGTAGATCAAACAGACTAAACCATCTGTTGCATGCAGATAAGACCTCAGCGCAAACTTTACAAACTTGTGTCTGGATGAGGCAGCTTTGGTTCAAACCTATAATGGGCTGTTTGCACTGACAGCGATTTACAGCCACACATTGACCAGATGTCATCGGCGACATCCAGATTCCCGTGCATAAATAGAAAAAGTAAAAAAAACTAAAAAAGTTTGTTAAATCCCACAAGTAGTAAGTTCTTCCTCAAATTCAGCACATAGTATGAATTTGAGGAAGAACTTACTACTTGTGGGTGGGATTTTTTTTATTTTATCTTTTAACTTTTTCTATTTATTTATCGTACTGAAAATTAACGGAAAAAGTAAATGTAAAACACCGTAACCGTGGTTTTGATCCTTAATGTGTAGTAGGCTTAATTTTCTTTATGGAAAATATATCTTGTTTTTCCCATTTGATTTTAGGTGGAATATGGCCTAAATGTTTCTGGAGAGAGTTTATTTTATTTTATTTCATCAACAAAAAATGTCCAGGCCATACAGTATTTCCCTCCAAAATCACGATTATAAAATAAGAAATAATATTTTGAAATTAATACTAAGATTATTTAATACTCCTATTTTTAGGACTATTTGTATTTATTTATTTGCTTTGTGATTCCCCCCCCCATATTTAAGCAAATTTTCCATCTAAATTTAAAACAGTGTAAAACCAGTTCTTGTTATATTCTCATGACTAATCAGAATAATATACATATATTTATTGTTATTGTAAAGTGTTATTATTATTATTTTATTTATTTATTTATTTTTTCCAATTTTATATAAACAGCAAGTAACACATTGAACTACATTGTGAAAGTAGAAAGTAGGGCTGAACGATTAATTGCATTTGCGATAATATCGCGATATGAGAAAACGCGATTTTTCAATCGCAGAGGCTGCGATTACACGTGACACGTGAGAGTAAAGAGGTGTGTTCGACTGAGTGTATGACATCAAAGTACGGCGAGAGAAAGCATAAGGACACGTCCTATGCTTTAAGTAGTGTCTATACCGGACACTACAGTTGACGCGTCGCGCCGCAACAGCTCTACACTGGACGCGACAAAGCGACAGTTGCAAATCATTTTAACTTTGTGTCAGTACGTCATAAATAGAACAAGGCATCAGTTTAATGTCGGGTTTTGTCGTGTCGCGCCCTATACATTCTATGGTCGCGCCGCGCCGCGCCGCATCCAGTGTACACAGCGTCACTGATTATAATGGTTCTACTGTATTTTAAAAAAAATTGCAATTAGATTATTTTCCAAAATCGTTCAGCCCTAGTAGAAAGACTGAAATAGTGTTTTCTAGTATTTTACAATTGTACAAAGTAAATGTAAAACACCATAACCCATTGCAGTTTTGGGGAGTAAAATATGCTTAATTGTCTTGAACATCGTGTCATAGTGGTCCTAAATGTGCAGTAGGCTTCATTTTCTTTATGCAAAATATTCCTTGTTTTTTCCATTTGATTTGAAGTGGAATCTTATAGTCTTTTAAGAAGACTTATAGTCTTCCATTGTCAACCACTCATTTGACATACAATGTAAGAGATGACACCCAATTTCTGTCTAGAGCCTTCAAAACTTTATTTTTAAGTTAATTTTAATATAATACGTTTGTTTTTGAAACTGACAACACAAAAACAGTGAGAACAAATGTTGCACAACAAGTTGGAAGAGTGTGTGGTAGTAGCTTGCTAATAAATTTAGGACTTTCATTCAATAGACACTTTTTAATTCAGATTGAATTAAATGGCATTTTATTTACTTGAAGAGACTGTGTCAAAGTATTCTACGTAGTAATAATTCACATGCAAACAACAATCATAAGCCTATTGTGTATGTAAAGTGTCTTTTGATGGATGGCTACATTTAACTAAAAGATTATAATTTCCGTCATTTGTGTCACAGTGGTGCGTTACCGTGACAGGTTGAAAATATGCAGCAAAGTATTTCTCGGGGTAGGAAGCAGAGGGAATATGTCATGCTGTACAGAGCAAAGAGAAAGGGGCTTTATTTTCATGGCATGACGCCGCAGACACACAAAGACTGTGAAATCAGGAGCTTTGGAAGGGCAACCCTTTACTGTTGACTGTTGCTAATGGTAAAGAAGAAAAACAGCTGTCCACCTTAAAGTGGAAAAGTGCTGAAAATAGGGTGTTGCGCGAGGTAAAAGTAAAGTGATTTAGACGCTTGCATGGCGGTGCAGACGATGGTTTTCACTGCATGCATACACAGAGTAAAGTATTGCATGAACATACAATGACCCCAACAAATATTTTTCTGACGTTTAGACATTGTGTGGCTTAAGTGTCCAACTACCTTTTTGGCCCACTTTATGTAAGCTCAAGCTCAGAAAGAGAACTTGCTGTCTGAAACTCTTGTATTTCTGATATTCAGATGTATCTTGACGTCAGCTAAACCCAATTTCAATCTTCTCAGTTTTAATACCCTTCCCAGTGTTAACCGGGTCAACAATTTCTAAATCTCTGTCTCTAAAATCACTGTGTTTTTCCTTCTCAATTCAAACAAGCCCCGGAGATTGACTGCTAAACTGCTTGTCTGGTCTTGTTCTTGAAACTACAAGCAGACAAACAAGATAATCACTGCTGTTCTACATATGGACACTTTTTTAAAAGTTTTTCAGACTCAAAGTCTGTTTTGTTTTTGTTCCTCATCACGCCATCCTGGTAAACAGAAGAATCTTTATTTTTGCCTTCAAACTTCTGCTGAAATTTTTTCTTTCATCTTAGATATCGTGTTGACAGATGCATTAGGTCATGGCTTTCTTTTTTTATACGTTTATGCATATTAATGCTTTTCACACTGCTTTTCAAAGACCAGTTTTAACCCTGGGTTATGCAATGTTACATTTGTAACTTTTAGCTTTACAATGCAGTGAGCTGATTAGCCACATTTACGATAACCAATCATAAATTGCCTCTGTGCTTACCTCATTAAATATTCATGTGGTTTTTACTGCAGCAAAAATGTTCAGTTTAGTTTCAGTATTTGAGGGGAAAATGTCAAACAGTGACAGCAAATACATTAACTGAAGCGATAGCTAATATTTTAAGTGAAGTTCTTATGCATAAGAACATTAACCCAGGATAGAGTGTGAACTGCGTGAAACATGGACCCAGAAAACAAGAGTTCTTCAACTTTGGCCTTATGTATTAAGGGTTGATTTTTATTACAACTTTATTTCATTAAAACCGATTTCAGCATATTCTTTGTTAGATGAAGATTACATTAAAACCATTACAAGCTTTTTACCATGCCTTTATCTTTTATTTTTGCCTTGTTTCAGACTTTAATATTTAGCATTCTAAAATTAATAGTCACTTAAAATGAGTTTTAATAATTATAAAGTATAATAATAATTTTATATATACCTTATATAAAAAAATAAATGTATATATAAATTATATTTTGCAACCAAAATATAATTTAATTGTGTGTATTTAGGACATTTTTTAAATGAAATTTACCTTAGCAAGACAAAGTCAGACATTTTATTCCAAAAATGTTAAAATGACATTTCCATTACTACTATTTCCATCCCAAATGTGTAAGTTACACTGTGGTGAAATGTTAATTCCACATGGCTTAAGTGTCCACAGTTGAAGAAACGCCTGATTATGTCTACTTATGTCTACGTACTTACTTTAACAATAACTATTAGTTAACCATTTCAAGGGCGGAAAGCCCATTTGTTCAGTTTTGAAATCAGAAAATCAACATATAGCTCTGTACTTTAGTCTACTGGTCATCATTCACTCTTACTCTCTATTTGTTCTGTTTCTTAAAAAGCTGTTGTTTGACCGGTCCTTGTAAAGTAGCTAGAAGTAGCCTTGAACAGGATGTGTGTGAGCCGATCCTCCATCATCTGTACCGAATTGTTCTAACTCCCATGGAGCTCCAGCGAGGAAGATCATGGCAGGGTTACGGTATTGTTTTTCCCCAGCTTTATGATTAAATCTGACTAAACGCAGTCAGCACAGACAAGGTATTTTCAGCGAAAAACATTCTCTCACATGCTGCTGAATTCCAGTCTTAATTGATCTGTATACTTCAGATGCTGTTGGATATTTAGAAAAAATGAGCTCAGCGAGCTAGTGAATCTAGACTGGACTTGGCCTTTGCTCCTACCTGTAATTGAGTTCTTTTCACAGCTTTTTGCAGGGCTATGATACTCGGCCCCCCTTGCATTTCTCAGAGGTGAGAGCACTCTAAACAGGCCATCTTATGTTGACGGACGTGATGATTGTAAGCATATTATCACTGTTGCCAGCTGAGCCCCATTATAGCATCACAGTGGACACTCCTCAACCAAGGACATGGACTGCACACAACAGGCCGTTTGAGGAGCAAATGTATATATGATGCATCTGTTGTTGGCCACAATGGAAGACCCTGAGATGCCCACTCATTTGGGTACACAATCATCTTTATCTTGCGCTCTATCTTTCTCTTTATATTGTCTTTATTGAACTATTCTCTGGAGATTGTCCCATCTCCTTTTGTTGTTGACCTTTCTGTTTGCGGCTTCCTGCAAGCAGGGCAGATATGCCCGGAATAACAGCGGCGAGCTCTGTACTTAGAGTAGTTGGCGAGGTTTTAATGAAAGCTCTTCCTGCTGCTCAGTGTGAGAGAGAGAGCTGAATTGTCAGAGACTGTGGACCAGCCACAGTGTGTCATAATGCACTCACTATAGGAGAGCAGTAATATGCATCGATTTGGAGGACAAGTGAACAATCTAAAACAGACTGAAGGAACGAGACAGGAGGACAGAACATTTTAGGTTTGCAGACCATGAGTGGTAGGCCAAGGAAATATGTGTTTGTTTATTTGGTTTGCACATACATATACATCATGTCAGTTTAACAGGTTAATTTTGTTTAATTACTTTATTATGACTCAAGTGTTGGATTTAGGCAGAATTTGCATCGTTTAAATATTTACATTCAGGTTTGCATTGCTTTGGGGCTTGTTGAAAAATAATTTAAAAAATGTGTTTTAATTAGGGCTATCAGTTTAAAAGTTTAAATTATTATGATTAATTTAGTATCCAAAAATGGTTGGATTTAGACAGAGTTTGCATCAATATATCCATCTTTAACTTCGAGGTTGCATTCATTTTCTGGTTGTGAATTTTTATTTAATTATTTAATATATGACTTAAAATGTTTTATGGTTTAATTAGGGCTGTGACTGGCTAATTTAGTATGTTTTTTTCTTTAAATCTATTTTTGTCTATTCAATAACGTTTTTGCATTATCTTCATTTAATAGCTTTTCTTGTAGAGCTAATATTGATATTTGTGATTAATTTGATTATCATTTTTAATTGATTGACTGTCTTTATTATTAACAGTGACATTTTTAATTAATTAAAGGGGTCATATGATGCTTTTTTTAAAGATCATTATTTTGTGTATTTGGTGTAACAGAATATGTTGACATGCTTTAATGTTCAAAAAACACATTATTTTTCAAATACTGTACATTATTGTAGGTCCTCTATGCCCCGCCTCTCTCAAACGGTTCGTTTTCTACAAAGTCCCTCCTTCCGACAAGTGCAGTCTGCTCTGATTGGCCAGCTGACCCAGTGCATTGTGATTGGCCGAACACCGCAAGCACTCATCGGAAATGTAACGCCCCTTACCATAATCGCGAGCTTCATCTTTCAAAATAAATGTAAAGACAGAGCCCGAAAGGGGAACAGAGTCGCGTGACAGACACAGTGATGAAGCTGGTATGTGTTTGTGATGTGACCCCCCCTCTCTCTCTCTCTTTCTCTCTCTCTCGCGCTCTCTCTCGCTCTCTCTCACGCTCTCTCTTGCTCTCTCGCGCTCTCTCTCTCTCTCTCTCTCACTCTCTCGCGCTCTCTCTCTTTCTCTCTCTCTTTCTCTCTCGCTCTCTCTCTTGTGCTCTCTCTCACTCTCTCTCTCTCTCTCTCTCTCGCTCTCACACACAGACACACACACACACACCAAATAAAGTGCTTTTGCTTTAGCCTAGAAACACACAGCATCTCCCTGACATGGCTGCATCAACACTAACTGCGGTTACTGAAACCACGCCTTCTTTCTTTGCGTGCACATTTGGGCGGCATTATGCAAATATTTCCACATAGTGAGGTAGATATGTGGGGGCGTGTTAGAACGAGCCGTTTTAGGCGTGGCAGAGTCTTAACTTTGATAAAGTATATCTCTTTGGTTTTGAGACTTTAGTCTTTGCAACTTCAGGGATCTTATCTATGCACAATCAGCTTGTAACACTCCAAAGAGAAAGGAAAACTTGAAATCGCATCATATGACCCCTTTAACATAACTCACACATACATTTTTGAGTGTGTGTTTAAGAATCCAGGTCTACTTTCTCAGAGAGGAAATAAAAGATTTTGCGAGGGATTTTGGGGTGACTTAATCTTAACATTTTCCAGTAATGCTCAAGGTCTCGGACTGAGACCTGCTCAGACCTTTAGTTGGTGTGTAAGTATTTATGCATGTAAAAGTGTCTTCCATCCATGTGTGACTGTCGGAGGACACACACACATTGATTGATGTGTGGCATATGCGAGTCTCCAATGCTGTAGGCCCTGCTGATGGATGGCCCGTGGCTCCCATTTGGGTCGCTGGGTGGCACAGGCGCCCAGGCTCTCGAGAGTAGACCGAGGGGGTTCTGTGGAAAGCGGCGTTGATTATCTCCAGTGGGTGGTCTGCTTGCTTCTAGCGTGCCTTTTATGTACATAAGCTTCACGGTGTGGACTGCGGACAAATGAGCGTGTTCGTGGTGGGCACTGCACGATACATAGCAGGAATGGAAGGTGATCGAGTTTAAGAGAAGGTATTAAAACCAAATAACATCAGTAAACAACAAAGCATCTTTTTCAAATAGCTATCAAATGAGAGAGCAAGACTCAAAGCCCCGCTTTGCTCGCCGAATGTCAGTTTGTGTCTTGTCTGGGTCGATCTCTCTGCCAGCGCATGCCAAGACCGGAGCGCCAGGCAATATGAACCCCCATCATGGATTTAATTGTCTCATTCTAATCAGATTAATTAGCATTCCTACGCCTGTCAAGAATAGCACCGTCAATTGTCTTGTTTCGTAGCATCTTTTGTTTTCAAAGCCTCGTCGCCTCTGCACAAGATCAGTCAAGCATGGACACACAACATGCAGTGCTAACGTGAAGCGTAAGGGTGAGAAACAGAACCGTGGTGGTCGGTTTGACGAAGACCCGAATTGACAGCGACGGATACTGTGCACGACTTACAAAACGTGGATCAGTGTCCATGTAACAAGGACATTAAATCACATTAAAACGGGAATGGGAGGAATGTTTTCAATATCAGAGCTTTAAAGTGTTCTAGCATGAGGAGTTGTTAAATAATTGACTAGCTTGGCCTGGGGTTGGTCTCATTGTCACTGGGTAACAAGCGCAAGGACACTGGTCCTCTGTTATTATTGGCCGTGAGTGTTTCAGACGGGGAACGAGACGTGGAGCAGAATAATATGCACTTTGATCCTTAGCCATCCTTCACACACATGTAAGGGAAACAGGTCAATTTAGCTCAAAGGGAATCATTTAAGATTTTAAAGGGAATTTGGACAGAATCACTGTTTTACGGCTGATCACTGAGACGGCCAGCGAGTGAAGTCTTTAAAGTCTGCAGTGCATTTCATCTGTGGCGGTGGGGAGCCCGCTGGCCAGCGCCCGTGTTTGATCCATTCCCAGCCAGGAGCACAGCGCTACAGCCACTTAATTAACAGAACTCCTATTACACACACACAGTGTCGCACTTAAGAGAGAGATGCACACAACAACATGCTGTAGCGCACAAAGAGCCTAATCCATAGTGTTTTCTGTTGAGCTACAGCTCGAACGGAAAACAATATTCGCTTTGAATGACTTCAAGGGGTCATATCATGCATCATTCATATCGTATGCTTCCCCATCCTTCAATAACAGCCTGCATTACTTCACAGGATCACAAAGAAATGTGTTAAGATTAGACTGAAGTGATCAGGGAGTAATATTGGTATCTGCAGAGCTGAAGGAGCTACACCCAGTCAAAATCAGCACAAGGTTTGGCCATCTTTCCTGTTTAAGAATGATAGAGTGTATCCTACTTGCTCATCACCTCACCGTAGCATGTGGGGCAACCACAGGTTATGGTTTATAGATTCTGAACCACAGATATATGTCAGAGTAAATGTGCAATAATTGTATCTGTAGGGCAGTACCACAGAGATAACTTTAACACTAGAACCGCCAGAGGTCACTGTATACCTAAAACCGCCAGTGGGTAAATTTTACCCTTGCACATTACAACTGTTTTTATGTGGCTAAAGAACATATTATTTCACTGTATTATGCCACTGTCTTCACAAAGAAGTGTCTAGAGTCATGAAATGATTATGTCTTCATCAGCTATATTTTTGTCTTGTTGTTTTATGTTCAAGGCTTTTTTTTATGCAGGCCACTAATCTCTTTTCATAACTGTCAATACAAGCTAAACAAGCCTGCACTGACAACGAGAATTAGAAGGAAGTAAATACATATTTGGGTGGTGTAATATTACAATACTACAATATTGCATTCCTTGTGATATTACCCCTTTATACAAGCTCTACATGTCCAGTACGTCTTTGCAACCTGTTGTATTTAGCTGATTGTGCATAATAGAATTGTAACATTTCTAATGTTTCCAAAGACTGTGTTAAAAAACAATAATCCTCCTAATTTCCTAATCTATTCACACCTTACTGTCATCTGAACCCAGGGGCCAGATCCCACTGGGGGTGAATTCTGTGGAGACAGTACTGTCTTTCTGTAATAATTTTCTCTGTCTGCTACCTCCGTCCATGAGCTGTTTGAGTCATTCTGTGAGTGCTTGAATCAGCTCAAAAGGCTGTAATGACACAATATATTGGCTTGTCCTTACCGTTTTTGACAGAACGCTGCTTTGCTTGAGTAGATAACAGTTTAGACAAGTAGCGGAGTGTGTGGTCCTTGGGTTTAGTAAATGTCTTATAAATGGGGGATGTCTTTTATTTTTGTTTTTTTATAGAGGATTTCAGTCTTGTTGTCACAATCAGAAACAGTGGGGAGAATTTGCTAGCAATACTTTATGCACACTGATGGCATTGTTTATTTACACATTCTTATTTTAGAGGCTGATTTACTCTCACATATAGATAGACATATGACTGGTTATTATGCTCTTCTCAATCATTTGATCATTATTCGATCAGTGTCATTTTAGTATCATTAAGTAATATTTTAGTTTTTATTAATATTTGAGTCAGATTTTTTTTTTATTTTTTTTACATTTTAATTATACAGTTGTAATAATTGTTTGTTATTTTTAGTAGTTTTTTTTTTATGTCTATGTAGTTTTCATTCATTTTGATTTCCGTTTAAGGCATTTTAGTACATCAACTTAAACTAAATTGAAATGAGAAATGTTGCCTTGGCAACTAGCTGAAATAATTTTTAAAAATATTTTTTACTTGTTTTATTTTTAGTTAATGTTTATTTTATTCCAAGTAGCAGTTTTATAGTTTTATGTTTTTTAGTTTCATTTTTAGTTTTAGTTAACTATAATAACCCTGTATTTGATGAATAACTGATTAATAGAAAATTAACAATGAAATGACTTACAATAATTTTTTTCACCAGCTTTCTGTAAACAGTAATAGTGAAAGTTTAATTGTGTTAGGCAGCAGCGAATATCCTTATTTGCATAGAAATAGGCTTTTGCGCTAAAAATAAATTACTTTTAGATAACATTTGTAAGAATAAATATCGGCCAATAAATAATTTTTAAATAAACAATTCTTTAAATAAATAATTACATAATATTTAAATAAATAGTTAAGAATAAATAAATAAATATGCTAATTTAATTGGAGCAGGGGATGTAACAAAATCGCTGGTTCTTAGTGAATAACGCAGATTTTTGCACTTTAAAGTTGGCGCAACTGTTTTGTTATTAGCTTCTGTGTGTTTTGGTCATGTTTGTCATGTGTGCGCATTAGCGATTCACACGTGAGCATTAAGGCGTGTGACTGATCTGTTTACCCTGTGATAAACAGAACTAAATAGCACTGGCCAAAGTATCTCGCTGTCTCGCTAAGGGCCTCCTGTGATGGACATAGACCGGGGCATGTGAAAGCTAACCACAGCTGTGCCAATCCTTCACTCAGACGTCAGCGGCAGCCCTAGCATTGTTAGCCTAGCTCCATCACCAGCTTAACCGGCACGATTATTTACCCTCTGCGATTTAAATGCAGTTCACTGAAATCCCAACGCTTGACAAAACTGGACAGAAGACTTTTAGATCTAAAAGAGTGGCCTTTTTTCACCTGCTCTCGCAGTCTCGCTCTCTCCGTCCTTACACTTGTGCGTTTGAGTGGCATTAGCCTAATGGCTCCGGGATTCAAATGACCTTATTACCCTTTTAGTAGCCAGTGTGTGTGCGGGCAGTCACAAAGCCACCCGCTCAAACAGTGGCTGGGCTCTAAGTGGAGACAGGGCCCTGGGTAATTTAGCTGTAGTGGAGCGCGCTGGCACTAAAAGCCTGCTGGGTAATTGAGTGGCGCGGGCTGGAGAGAGGCGCCCCTGCCCTGCCTCATTATGCCATGTCTCCTGTGCTGCCTGTCAGAGGGACACCGCTTAGCCCACGCCACCCTCGCCTAATGCGCTCTGACATGCCGTGTCCTTTCTGTAAAATAACAGTATCTTCCCTCGGCCCCAGGACCCCTCGAACACATCGATACACTGGCGGATGCGCGTGGATTTGAGTGCACGTACGTACTTGACTGTGATCATTGCAGGTCACGGACTGACGTACGTCTGTCAGACTCATTTACTGTAATGACCACTCCTTCCACACTAAGTCTATTTCAAGCAGGACCACAGAGCAGTTTAGCATCTGTTCTTCTTTATTATGTCACCCCACTCCATATCAGTCCCACTTATCCTTCCATCTCTCGCGCTCTCTCGCTGTCTGTGTGAGCATGTGTCTGTTATAATTAAGCTGAGGTGTCCCTGTGGCAGGGAAGCAGATTGATTCAGTCTCCAGCAAGATCTGTTGCTCTTAAAATCACACACGAACTCAGCGGGGCCGTCCCCTCATCCATAAAGCACTACGAATACCTGTGAACAGAGTGCTGGACCATTTGTCTTCATTTTTAACTGCCATCTCAAATGCTTTATGAATTGAACCCAGAGAAGGCGACTTGACATGATGCCATGTACCGTGTAATGGATTCGTTTCAGGGCTTCCCGCACCTGTTTTACATTACAAAAAGTGCACACAAAGGCCATTTTCTGTTATTAGTGTGCATTTTCTCAATTGTCTTCTCAGTGTCTTTGACATTGTGTCATATAACTTGATGCATCTACAATCAGTCTCTCTTCCATCATGTTTTGATTTTCACCCCAGTACTGCCCACATAATAATATGTCATGCAAATTGTCCATTAATCATTGGTTGAGATTTGAAAGGTCAGCAGCAAATGAGGCCATGTAAAGACCCTATGAAATGGCATTATGCATGCAATTTAGTTTTTTTTACGTTGATGTATTTCCTTTTGAAACAGGAATTTTGGGCATGACATACATTGAAGGAATTGTCCCTTTAAAAAATAGGTTTTAATAGGTTTTATATATATATATATATATATATATATAAAGTGTGCTCATACCAACATGAATGTTCAGTCTGAAAATTCATTGATTCAATGAATTGATTCAATGATTCAATTTCATTAATTTTCATGTGATTTTAACCACTCGTCACAGAGAAGAAATAAATGCAAAGTATTAAAAGTCAAGTATTTAAATGTTTTAAAACAGCATTTTATGCATTTTCTAAGGTATTTACCAAACAACACCATTGTTCCTTTGCTATTCACTGTCGTTTAGCAAAAAATAGTCTGTTTGTGAGCACCACCAATTCATAGTTTTATGTAACAGCAGTGACTCTGGGCATGTGACCAAAAACGTGAATCTTATTGGTTGACCAGCGTTTTTCACAGTGCTATTGAAAACAGATTAGAACAGCTCTCTGTAAAAAAAACAAAAAAAACAAAACAAATGTTCTATTGACGGTATGTGAGTGTTTATTTTGGTCTGAACAGACAAATTAACAGCTGTTCATTCAATTTCAAATGTTCAACATACCAAATTTTTGCACCAAACATTCTCCTTGGTGTGAACATGCCTTTAGTTTATCACAGTATTTATTTTATGCATCTATATTTTTTACTGGCTGTATTAGATGGCAGGACATTTTCATTCTAGAGAGCATTTGATTAGACTAAAATCTGTGTAGTGCAGGATGAGTCATCAATATTTTTGCTCTATTTTCCCAGAAAACAGAATTAGAATTTAAAATACCTATATCTGCTAAAAATGACTTTTGTCAGCGTTTAGGAGTGCGATAGCTTAGTCATGCACAAGTGGACTAAAAGCCACAAAACTCATTTTGATTTCATGGGGTCTTTAGAGTGTGTGGAGGTGCTATTCTGACCAAAAGTGTTGTGTTCATTGCCACAAGCCGTTCTTGTCACCTTTGTCCTGTAAATGTGTTGACTGTTCAGAGAGTATCAGAGCAAAAGAGAATGACGAAATGAAATAATAGATTATAGTGTATTCTCTTAGCCCTAATATATACTCATTTAGTTCATCAGTCAGCAATTTAAAATTCTTTCTGTTCCATTGATACCATAGTTTACTCCTTAGCCTCGTTTAGATGAAAGGAAATATTTCTCCTTCATTCTTAAATGTAAAATAAAATGATGTAAACAAAATAAAAAAGGTTTTCACCTAAAAGGAAACGCTCTTTATTTTCCTCCCACAGATGTGAGAGATGCTTCCCTGCTCTTTCCTTACTAACTGAGTGTGACATCAAATCAATACCTTTAGTTTTCTTTGTCTTCTCACTCGCTCTTCTGCGGGTGTATTGACCAGGCAGCACAGAGGAATGAAAGGATGAGGCGGGCAGTGACCTGTCTCTCCGTCTCACAGGGGCTTGCATGGCTGAAGAATTTGCACAGTTTTGGTGCTTTATATTTAGTGTGTGAACTGAGCAGTACGAATACTTGAGTGTTCACTGTCTGAACATGATTCTTTTGTACTGTATATTATGCATCTTTTTTTGTGTGTCTACAGAGTTTGAATGTTTAAAGCAGAGATAAATGCATTGTACAACTGAATTCACTTAAAATTCAGGTAATGATGGCTGTATTTGCATTAAATTAGATGATTGTTCATGAGCCAGCACTGCCTGTTGACTTCTGTGTTTCCTTGACTGTTTTTAGGTAGATATCGAGAGGGTTAGGGAGGATTTTTCACTTCATAAACACTTGCTGGTCATTCCCTAACCACACTTGATGGGTTTACATGGATTACATTGACTGTGTGTGTGTGCATGTGTTTCTGGTGCCAGGGTCTACAATCCTAGGGTTTTCAGAGCATGCAACTTGGTATTTGTAGTTTAATATGGTATTTCTAACATATGTGAAATCCAATGATGTGGAAGCTACTTTAAAGCTCGCAACTTATTGTTGTTCAGTCTTTTTAATGTATTTTATTTTATATATAATACATTACATATCTAAACAGATAAATGAATGCATTTTTATAAAAATATTATTTGTAAAAAAATATATATATATACAGTGGGTACGGAAAGTATTCAGACCCCCTTAAATTTTTCACTCTTTGTTATATT
>NW_015549638.1:186306-195773 GCF_001515605.1 Sinocyclocheilus anshuiensis
AATAAATCTGCAAAAATGTCAACGATTCTGTGTTTTTCTGTCAATATGGGGTGCTGTGTGTACATTAATGAGGAAAAAAAATCAACTTAAATGATTTTAGCAAATGGCTGCAATATAACAAAGAGTGAAAAATTTAAGGGGGTCTGAATACTTTCCGTACCCACTGTATGTGTGTGTACTGTGTATATTTATTATGTATATATAAATACACACACATGCATGTATAGGCTATATTTAAGAAAAATGATACGTATTATATTATATATTATACGTTATATATTAAATATATTTATATATGATATAAATTATATAAATATATACATGTACATATTTTCAAAATATATGCTGTATGTGTGTGTATTTATATATACATAATAAATATACACAATACACACACGTATATTATGGCTAATGTATATTATGTAAACAAAAACTTTTATTTTGGATGCGATTAATCGTTTGACAGCACTAATATATTTAGGGGTGTAACGGTTCACAAAATTCACAGTTCGATTCGATACGACACAGTGGTGTCACAGTTCGGTTTGGTACCGGGCTAATTGGTTATGTCGCAATGTTGGAAATATTTCTGTTTTATGAACGCGAGCCAATGGATATCACACAGGCAACATGCAAACTTTGTGCAAGAGTTATGCCGGTGAATGCCTTAATCTCAGTCAATTCACTATATGCAGAAAGTGAAAGTAAAAACGTAATGATGGAGCTTTCAGCATCTGACGCCACATTCTCTCTCAGAGATGAATCTACTTCAACATATGCTGATAACGGTATATAGCTAACTGTTTTAATTTATTCCCTTAATATTTCTCTTGTGGCCCATACATAGTGAAAAAAAAAAAAGAGAAGAAACATATTTCGTGTTAAACAGGTTGTTTTTTAAAGTCAGTTCTTGGAATATGATTTTTATCGATGACTGCAGTGTTAATATTTTAATTATAGGCATATAATTCATTGTACACCTTAAAAGACCGTTTTTAAAAACATTTTAATTGAGGAGTAGGCTAAATATCTTTTGTTATCCCTGCAGCTCGTCAGTTATGCTGTAATTGTTGCGGGGCAAATTAATTGTAATTTTAATTTTATAATAAAAGTAACTTCATAATAATAATAGGCCTAATAAAAATAAGAATGTAACAGGCCTACATTCATTGGAAATGCCAAATCCTCTTAATATTGCCAATAATTGATGTTTTTGACAAAATCTCTGGCTATCGTTGATACAAGATCATCGTCTTTCGACACACCCCAGCAAGGGGAGGCTATCACGGGGTCGTCCGTTACGCCACTGGGCAGACAGCACGTTGCCTGTTACGCCGTTTGGGCTGTCTTGTTGAGCGCAGTGGCACTGAGAACATTATATTTCACGCTTTAAGCTCTTTTATTTTCCAAATGTAATAGGATCGATTAGTCCAACGAATTGCTCGGTTTGTAATGCGTACCGAACCGTACCGAATATATATATATATATATATTTTATATATTGTTAGTGTGTTTATATACACACAAATAAATATATGGTGAAATCCACTTTTCTTTGCCAAAGTCATGCAGTGGCCTGATGAGAGTAGAATAATGTACAGGTTTCGAGACCCTTTAGAAAGAGGAAGTGAGGGACAGAGGGAGTGAGAATAAGAGAGAAAGAAAGAGAGAGTTGGTAAATGGGGAAGTCTTCCTGTGAACAAAAGACACAGGCGATTGTGTATTGACACATCCACACTACAGATGAACGGAAGCAACTGTGTCAGATAAAAACAAGTTTATACCGCCGAGATCTCAGCAACTAGAGGCACATTTGTACATTTGTCTGTGTGCATGTGTGTCTGTGCTATTCTTTGTGTTTTGTGAGTATATATTTGTGTATGTGGTTCATAAGCATTGTTTAAGGATGTGTGTTATTACTTCTAGTATCATGAGGAGATTGTAATCATTCTCTCCCCTGAGCTCTCTTCCATTTGAAAAGCATTATTTCTTCATCCACACGTGGACTGTACTACAGTACAGTTCCTCCCACAGGCATGACTAGAAATGGCCTCTGAACAAATAGTTTGATTGTAAAGCTGGTTTGTATGAAGGTAAAACTAATTGATTTTCATGTGTGACAGAAAACCTGCGGTCAGGGTTTCTATATGAGTGGATGGGGGTGTAAGGTATAGAGCTTAGCTGCGTGGAATCTGTTCAGCGATATGGTCAGTGTTAGATGATAAACCCGATGAACTTTTTGGTGGAGTGCAGTAAGGTTGTAGCTGGTTGCATATTGTTTTCAGCTGATTCAGACTGGTCATTAGAGCCCTGCATTTCAGCTTGGGCCAGACGGGCCCAGACTTTTTTACGCCCCTCGGGCCGGGCTTCGGGGCAATTTTCACGTCATAGTTCAAACGCGGACCGGGCCTCGGGCCTGTTTTTGGCTTCTCCTTATTTTTTATATTTTAGACATCCTTCAATTAGTGATGAAAAAAAATTGCCTCGCTGGTGGAAACAACACGAGAACGTGCTACCGCGACTGTCAAAGAGCGGCTCGACAGTGTTTAGTGTCCCGCAGCAGCAGCATGTACGGTGAGTAGGCTAAATATCTTTTGTTATCCCTGCAGCTCGTCAGTTATGCTGTAATTGTTGCGGGGCAAATTAATTGTAATTTTAATTTTATAATAAAAGTAACTTCATAATAATAATAGGCCTAATAAAAATAAGAATGTAACAGGCCTACATTCATTGGAAATGCCAAATCCTCTTAATATTGCCAATAATTGATGTTTTTGACAAAATCTCTGGCTATCGTTGATACAAGATCATCGTCTTTCGACACACCCCAGCAAGGGGAGGCTATCACGGGGTCGTCCGTTACGCCACTGGGCAGACAGCACGTTGCCTGTTACGCCGTTTGGGCTGTCTTGTTGAGCGCAGTGGCACTGAGAACATTATATTTCACGCTTTAAGCTCTTTTATTTTCCAAATGTAATAGGATCGATTAGTCCAACGAATTGCTCGGTTTGTAATGCGTACCGAACCGTACCGAATATATATATATATATATATTTTATATATTGTTAGTGTGTTTATATACACACAAATAAATATATGGTGAAATCCACTTTTCTTTGCCAAAGTCATGCAGTGGCCTGATGAGAGTAGAATAATGTACAGGTTTCGAGACCCTTTAGAAAGAGGAAGTGAGGGACAGAGGGAGTGAGAATAAGAGAGAAAGAAAGAGAGAGTTGGTAAATGGGGAAGT
The DNA here is from genome assembly GCF_001515605.1 of Sinocyclocheilus anshuiensis. Classification (NCBI taxonomy): domain Eukaryota; kingdom Metazoa; phylum Chordata; class Actinopteri; order Cypriniformes; family Cyprinidae; genus Sinocyclocheilus; species Sinocyclocheilus anshuiensis. The sequence continues at coordinate 189,557 of NW_015549638.1, forward strand.
CTTCCTGTGAACAAAAGACACAGGCGATTGTGTATTGACACATCCACACTACAGATGAACGGAAGCAACTGTGTCAGATAAAAACAAGTTTATACCGCCGAGATCTCAGCAACTAGAGGCACATTTGTACATTTGTCTGTGTGCATGTGTGTCTGTGCTATTCTTTGTGTTTTGTGAGTATATATTTGTGTATGTGGTTCATAAGCATTGTTTAAGGATGTGTGTTATTACTTCTAGTATCATGAGGAGATTGTAATCATTCTCTCCCCTGAGCTCTCTTCCATTTGAAAAGCATTATTTCTTCATCCACACGTGGACTGTACTACAGTACAGTTCCTCCCACAGGCATGACTAGAAATGGCCTCTGAACAAATAGTTTGATTGTAAAGCTGGTTTGTATGAAGGTAAAACTAATTGATTTTCATGTGTGACAGAAAACCTGCGGTCAGGGTTTCTATATGAGTGGATGGGGGTGTAAGGTATAGAGCTTAGCTGCGTGGAATCTGTTCAGCGATATGGTCAGTGTTAGATGATAAACCCGATGAACTTTTTGGTGGAGTGCAGTAAGGTTGTAGCTGGTTGCATATTGTTTTCAGCTGATTCAGACTGGTCATTAGAGCCCTGCATTTCAGCTTGGGCCAGACGGGCCCAGACTTTTTTACGCCCCTCGGGCCGGGCTTCGGGGCAATTTTCACGTCATAGTTCAAACGCGGACCGGGCCTCGGGCCTGTTTTTGGCTTCTCCTTATTTTTTATATTTTAGACATCCTTCAATTAGTGATGAAAAAAAATTGCCTCGCTGGTGGAAACAACACGAGAACGTGCTACCGCGACTGTCAAAGAGCGGCTCGACAGTGTTTAGTGTCCCGCAGCAGCAGCATGTACGGTGCGTGCCGTCAGTGCAGCTGAACAGTTCTGCGTTCAAATGCAAGCAATAGGCTTAAGCTTGCCGCAAAGCACCGGCAAAAGTAATTACCATAAATGTGATAAATGTGAAATAGTAAGGAGATATTGGAGTTATTTACTAATAAACTAGTGTTTTCTGAGTCGGTGTCGCAAGGATGAAGTTGCTGATCCTGACTCGCCATCTCCTCAGACGCGCCTTTAGAGAGAAGTGCATCTTTACGGATTATGATTATAATGAAAGAGTTTTTGATTTGTTTTATTTCGTTAAGTAGTAGTAATCCTCCCGGCGACCAGGTGATGACGCTGTCCCCAGACAGCGTGAGGAGATCCCTCAGCAGGATCAAGCTTTCTATAGATATATTTATCTGTATATATCTGTATATATACATGTATTCGCTGAGTTTTGGTAAATTTTTTGTGAAGCGCTCCTGTTCAAGACGAGACGGCAGAAAGCGCATAATGTTTGTTTTCTTTATTTTATAAAAGCACAACAAAACTTATATTTAACGAACAAAAAATGCTCCAAACATTTTTTTAAATTAACTTAATAAAAAAACGAAACTAAATATAATCACTTTGCTATTACATACAAAACGGAACTATTTTAATAGCTGAAACAGTAGTATAAGCTGTTTTGGGAGATGGGGAAAAAAAGACAGGCTCGGGCCAAGAATTCTGATGAGCTGTCGGACACGTGCCGGGCTAGGGCCTGAGCATCTCGGGCCAGGGCCGGACTAGGGCCTAAATTTGAGGCCCGTGCAGGGCTCTACTGGTCATTAATGGTTTATATATGCTACAAATAGTAATATAATAATGTAATAATTAGAAAAATAATAATTCTGATTATTATACATAATAATTTAATAGTAATTTTATACAATATTTTAAAAAATTACTATTATTAATAAGTATTGTATTTATTATGAATTAATTTATGCAATTAAATGTAGATTTAGATTTTATATATATTTATATTTTTAATTCGATCTATCTATCTATCTATCTATCTATCTATTAGAATTATTAAATGTACATATATAATAAGTAAATACAGTGTGCATATGTATATATATATATTAAATTATTAAATATAAGTAAATACATATTACATATATATATATATATATTTCAAAAAGTTCAAGATTTCAAAATAAATGCTGTACATTGAACTTTCATCAAAGAATCCTGAAAAAAAAAACGTATCATGGTTTCCGCAAAAACATTCATTTTAAAATATATTAAACCGTATAAAACAGTTCATTTAAATTGTGATAACATTTTACATTATTACTTTGATTTTGATCAAATAAATACAACCTTGATAAACATGGAATTCTTTGAAAAACATTTTAAAAAATCTTAATTATTCCACACTTCGATTCCAACACTACTGTGCCATGGATCTATTTTTGTTGACCTCAGCATTGTGTAACTCATAATCATGCAAAATTGTCTCACAGCCCTCAGATGCAGTGGAGTTGGTAACAATTAGCCATTAGCTGTTAGCCGCTAGCTGAACTGTGGCTGATAAGGAACTGGTCAGTTCATTATCATGGTTAATGAGAACCCCCTCATGAAGCTGATAAGGGAAGTAGGCCATTAATTGTCATTCAATTAACAGCAAGTGAGATTGCATAAAGGGTGATAAGGGTACAGAAGTGGTCATTAGCAATGATGGAAAGCAGAAAAGAGTTGTCCTTCATATGAGCCATCATTAATGAGACGACAGCGTTTCTCCCATGCGCTGCTGATGTTTTCAGGGGGTTTTTTTCCACTTAAAAACCTCTGTCTAGTCTGGAATAATATAAATATAATTCCAAATAGATAAAATGAAGTCCCACTTTCACATCCTGTTTTACTCGGAAATACCTCTAGTTACACAAGTAAAATGAGTTGTGAGTGTGTAAGGTCTCAGAAACCAGAGAATAATGTTAGCTCAGTGTGTGTTCCTGGGAGACCACAGACAAAAAAGCAGACTCTGAGATCATGCTGACACAATTGTGTCTCTGAGAATTACACACACACTCTGACGGACACAGGACAGACCGGGATGCCAACAGACGCAGATGTTGTGTGTGTGTGTGTGTGTGTGTGTGTGTGTGTGTGTGTGTGTGTGTGTGCATTTGTTTATGTACATGCGTGTCTGTCCTCCCCACACAGTATGTGTCCTTTGCCATGGTCGGGTCTCCTAATGTCCTGTCATATTCAGAGATTTTCCCTCATGAGAAGAGACAGAAGGGGGCCCAAAAACAAGCAACACAACACACATTGAAATCCACACACACTTAACAGCCAGTGGGGGTTCACTGTCTGCCGTAATCAATAGATAAAACTCACATGCTAACATGTAAACACATACACAAACATGGTGCCCTAAAACAGCGACTTTGGTAGCGGTGGAGAAACAGTGCAGAAAGTTGGGGGAGACTCATTATAAAATGTATCAGACCTGAATGTTAATCATGTGATTTAACATTCTTCCAAAAGTCTGATTTCCGCTCACAAAAACATAGCGTTTTATCATGATGTCTTGTTTTAGCTAATCAAAAGAGCTTTTCTGAACCTCTTAGCACTAAAGTGTTAGCTTGCTAATCAAAGATCAAACATAGCCTATGTTCACACTTTGAGCCTTGGTGCTTCAGGGGGGTAAATATCACGTTAGTGGGGTCGTGTCAACCCACGAAGTTGAAAAATAACCCACGGCAACTGTGGAAAAAGTAGCGCAATTCTGTGGGTGCGCAGCGTGCTGTCATACGGACGTAAACACGGAGGAAATAAAGTAAGAGATTATGCATTTATTTATAGTGTGATCTGCTGCATTAGCCAGCGAAATTATGCACAGGCAATATGAAAAATAAAGACAAGGATGTGATAATAGACAGCAGAGTTTTTTTTACTTTTATGATACGAGCCCTCGTGTTTTGCTTGTAAATAATGTTGACACTGTAATACTTAGGAATTCTTCTGACACATCACACTTCCACTGATTACCTTTCACAACTGTCTTGATAACTTTGGGTATGTAAAATCTTTGAAGTGTCTCCCGTCAGCGCGGAATTATGACGAATGTCGATCTAGAGTGACGTAAAAGTTGCATTGCAAAACATCTGACCTGTACAGGATTTAGTACCACATATGGAAGTGGCAAAAATAAGAATTGAAAAGATCAGACTCCATGTGATTTGTGCTGTTCACACTGTCATCAGAAAAACAGATCTGAGTCACGTGTCAGTAAAAAATCGTATTTTTGCCACATTTGCCTGCAGTGTGAACGTAGCATAGTTTCTCTATGTTTCAAGCCGTGATTGGCTCTTCACTAGTAATGACACACTTGCAAGTGCATTCTTCATGAACTGAGGATCAAATGCGGTCTTGTACAACAATGCAGGGGTTAACTGCTAAAGATAACTAGCTAGCTCTAACCATTCCCACTTTGCATTAGAGCCAAGCAGAGATCATTTTTGATTAGCTGTTGGTTTGGGACTGTATATAAATGTATGTTTAGAGAGACAAATAAGGTAAATACATGCATAGTTGTGTGTATTAATGACAACATGCGCTCACACACTTATTGTGCTCCACAAAAGCATGTTGTCTCTGACTCCTGTGGTTTGGTGTGTTGCAGTTGAGGGAGTAATTGCAGTGTATGTGCTTTGTTTTTGAGATGTTTAATTATGGTGTTTCTGTAAACGACAGTGACAGTTCAGGGCTCTTGTGTGTGCATGTATGTGCGTTCTCAGTATGCACACAGTGAATGGGTAATTTTGGTTGTTTGGTTAATGATATAGCAAAAGTCTGTGACCCTTGAGTGTGTTCTGATGGTTTGATCTTAATGGATCCCCATCATGGCGCTGAGCATCCTGTCTCTCTGGTTCTAACTTCCTCACTTTCTCTCTTACATTGCCTATTTATGTCTGATACTTCTCGGTTCACTGACACAGTTTATCTCGGTGGCATTAATGTATTCTTTGTAAAGAGTGGACAAAAGCAGGGTGTTATTCTCCTCATTACTAACTCATGAACTCACTACACTTCTGATCTGAGGCCACTAAACATAGCCCAAACATCTCAGCTTTTAGAACTCCGCATGAAGCACTAACTGGAAAATGAATTACAGTGAATATTGAAGTGAACAAAGTAAAGGCCTGTTCACACCAAGAATGATAACTGTAATGATAACTATATTAGCGTCCACACCAATGGAAGATAATGCTGTGTTTATTGTATGTTGTCTTCTGTTTTAAATAGTTTTTTTTTTTTAAGTCGGGTGGATTCTGTTTTGCTTTCAATGTTTTTGTTCATTAGCTCATCAACTTCTGAAAGTCATTCCAGTGATATCATTCTTCAAACATTATACTGTAGTTCTGGTGTGGATGCCCTGTTCTCATAGAATTTTTAAATAGTTATTTTTAAAATGTTATAATTGTCTTTTTTTTATGTGATGCTTTCCCATGCAGTACTCATTAGGGCTGGGTTTTGACACAAATTTCACGATTCGATTAGATTCTCATTCACAGACTTTCGATTCGATTACCGATTCGATTCAATTCAATGTCGATTATTTTGGATATATATCAGGTACAGTACATGCCAAATCTTCTCAATGAAAAAAATCTCTCAACTAATGCTGTAAAATATACATGAGAGTCAGTTGGTACTACATTACTATAATATTGAAGGTTAAAATTGACTGATTTGTTAAAATTACACTTAATGAAGTTAAAATAATAAAGTTACAATTACATAACAATATTTCTACTTTTTTGAAATATAAACAATGGTGGCTGTCATAAAAACTTGATGGATTTATTCAAACATAAATTAAACATTGAAGAACAGTAAAATTTATAATGAATATGTTATATGGTGCATATATTTAGCAAACTGCCCCTCTCCACAGTTTCTTTTTCTATCTGACTAATGAGTTTATTGTCACCGAATATGTTTTTCTGAGGTAAATGTGACGTTACGTGACATTGTTTACAAGCCGTTATATTGACGTCTTTGCGTGGCTGAAACACTGATTGAGCGATTACATGAGACAGGATACGGCTTGTAAAGTTGTACTCTTTCTTTTAACTTACCTTTGGATGTTTAGTCATGTTTATTTTGTGCTGAAACTGGTATTAATGTGGAGGAGATGATTAGTTCACATGAGCTACGCGCTGTTGAACTGAGGCGCTACAGTGATCTGTCACTCCACATTAAACAGCGCCAAAACAACATTTATTGTTTGAATATTGCAGTACAATGGACAGAATTTGAAATCTGAGACTTTGTTTCATATTAAAAGTACCAAAGCACAATGCTTA
>NW_015549638.1:196128-198662 GCF_001515605.1 Sinocyclocheilus anshuiensis
ACTGAAAACAGGCTAGACTAATCGATTCTTGGGATTTAAGAATCGATATCATTCCGTAAAAATGAGAATCGATTAATCGATATTTTTTTACCCAGCCCTAGTACTCATCAACAAAATCAAAATGTTGCAATACAGTTGGTGCAGTGCAGTCTTATTTTAGTTTTAATAGTTAAGTAGTTATTTTTAAAATGTTATAATTATCATGCTTGGTCTTTATATTATATTATATTATATTATATTATATTATATTATATTATATTATATATATAGTTTTGTTACATGCTTTTTATAATTTATTTCTTTTAAAATATTTTTATGTATCTTTAATAATTTTAGTTTTAGTTTACATTTTAGTAATTTTTTTACATGCTTTTATAATTTTTTTATTCTTTTCTTTTTAAATATTTGTATGTAGCTTTAATTTTTATTTCAGTTTTAGTTTAATTTTAGTAATTGTAGTGTGCTTAGCTTCAGTGGGGTTTTCCCATACAGTGGAAGTCACACATTATTTTGTTGTGGTCAAACAGAAGCATCAAACAGAAGACGGTTTGTTCTAGTGTTAGGTCATCTTTACCCATTTTCATTTTTCTTTTATCATATGTAAAACCGTTGGCATGTTAGATTGTATTTTCTGGTCGCATTTTGACACCCATTCTGAGAAAACGACTTTCAAAGTGAAAATATTTATTCATAGGCACCGCATAAAACCACACTGATGGACAAACACCATCGCTTCAACGCCGCAGGGTAGATTGGTTGTATAGCGTTTATTCAGATAGACCTCTTTGTACAGGAATGAGAGGAGATGAGGTTCATTTTTAGGGAAGTCTGTCCAGGAAAACACAGCGAATGGCGTTTATCTCCTGGGCTGCGCTGACTTCTGAATGCAGGTGTGACCCTGACCTTACGCATACAGACTGTGTTCGTGCCTCTTTTCAGAGCATCAGGGACACAAGGGTGAGCCGGAAAAATCACTCAAAGTCACAAAACACGATCAATTATTAAAAAATGATAGCATCTCAGTAAAAGCACATCTGTGTAGAGGGCAGGAGTAACATGCAAACGGTAGCCATTAGCACTTGGTGATGTGTGGGTGTGTGTGTGAGTGTTTGTAATCTTGTGCACTGCGCATGAACCCAGTAGCTTGTGCAGCTAATGAGCTGGCCCGTACGTAATATGATTAAAACAGTGAGATTTGGTGTCATTCTGCTGGTGTGTTCAGGCATGCTGAGATGAGCTTTATTAATTTAATAAAGCGAGATCATTGGTTGGCTGGATGTGCTTTCCGACACCCCCTTCTCCCCACCTCACAGCTGTTCTTCTGCCCCATTACAGCTCTCCCCCTCCGTCCTGACTAACACCGCCCTATTCAACCTGAACCCTGGCCGACATGTTCACACACTCACCTGCTGCCAGTCAAAGGGCCGGCCTGCAGTCCCCACGATGGAAAAAAATTATTAAAAATAGTAAATTATGTTTCTCTGAAAGTGTAACAGTGCAAACAGGTTTTCTGTAAGGGGTAGGTTTAGGGTTAGGGTTGGGTTAGGGGATGAAAAATATTGTTTGGTCAGTATAAAAGTAATAGGAGTCTATGGAAAGTCCCCACAATTCACAGAAACAAACGTGTGTCTGTGTGTGTGTGTGTGTATCATTCTCCATTAAGATACAGTGAGTGTTTGGAAAGATGAAACAGTGTTGAATGAAGTTGTAGAATATATGTAGAATATATGTTAAAATAGCAGATGTAAGCGTATGCATATGAAATAGAATCACTACTCACTATATTTATACAGTCCTTCTGAATCATAGATCAGGCCCAAGTACCTGTTTATTAATACCAAACCTGAATGTGTTTTTTAGTGGAATATTTATTTATTAATGGCCATTACGTCATTTAATTTCCCTAAAAAGACACTCGAGACACCTTCCACCATTCTGGATGAAATCTTTGACAAACTGTCTGAGAAATACTAAATGACTAATTTATTCATAAAAGGGGTGTTTAACAAGAATACATTCATTTGCAGTCTTTTTGTGGTGGGATTTAATTATCTCTGAAGCTCAACAAGTATGAAATATCACCTTTTGGTCATACAAGTCTCATTGACAAACATTGACAACTAAAATGTATTGTTTTCTATCTTAAAAAGTTAGACTTATCGATTTTTTTTTTTATCTAATATTGTTAAACAATTAGATGTATTATGATTAGTTATTTTAACCTATTCTCAGCCTAAATATGTAAGTCATAATTTCTGTTTTATAGGTTTCAAAATGCAACATTTTCCCCCTGGCTGATGATACTTCTCTTCCACTGTTCATCACTGTCCATAAATGAACTTTGAGAATCTGCATTAGGACCTTAATATGTGTTTGTCAGTCAGTCAGTCAGTCAGTCAGTCAGTAAGCATGTGATTCATTTATGTCAGGGAATGCATGCCCAGTCATATGTCCAGCTGCATGATGCCTGTGTGTGTGTGTGTGTGTGTGTGTGTGTGTGTGTGTGTGTGTGTGTGTGTGTGTACTCTCGTGTC
>NW_015549638.1:198826-211705 GCF_001515605.1 Sinocyclocheilus anshuiensis
TTTGAGTCCATCTTCCTCTCTGTACAGTTCTGTGTTCTCTAATTTTGTGCGCCAGATGACTTTTATTAGTTTTGTGTGACAAAGTCTTTAGAGAGAATGCAGATGGCTGAAATTAGCTGTACAAAAAACAGATGTAAATAGGTTAATCTCTTTGTGTTGCTCACTCCAGAGTCTAACCTCACAGTCACACCGAGTCAGAAGAGAGATCTCTCATTTTCCTCCTCCATCTCTCTTTGATTCCCTCACTGTTCATTTCCTGTATGTGACCTGCATAGCAGGAAACAACTTAATTGTGTGAAAACACTGGTCTTGTGTATACAAGTTTGATGCAGATTAACGTTTTTCATCATGCTGAGTTTTAAATATTGCCTGCAATAATATGGAACAAGCATTCTGCTGGTTACAAATGACGGACGTCAAGCACCTACTGTATGTTTTTTGATAGGGCATAAGACAAAAATTAGTTATTTATATAATTGTATGACATATTACAGTGGTTTTTAACTAGGAGGCCAGGGCCCACCAGGGGGTCTCAGCTAACCTCCAAGGGAGCCTCAAGATGACTTAAAATTGTTTAAAATAAGACAAAACAAGCATTAACATAAGCTGAAGATGTGTCTTATTTTAATCCACCCTCTGAACAACTGTTTTTTTTTTCCCTCTCCTTTTTTTCTTTAAACAACCTGGATTACTACTGTCTTGGAAAACCTGGATATATGAGGAAGCCTATTTCATTTTATTTTATTTTATTATTTATATATATTATTTTCCAGTTAATCTCTAAAATATTTAATCAGGTATAAATTGTGAGTAAAACAATATTTTAATAATTCTTATACAATAACCTGGAAAAGTCATGGGACCTTTGATGTTAAGGACAGTGGGAAGCCTTGGTGTCAAAAAGGGTAAGAACTACTGGTCTATTTGTCCAGTTTTAGTTTAGCCCGAAATGGAAAATTGATTCATTGTCAAAATAGAATGATATATTAGTTTTACAGGCAGTGTATCTAATTTGTGATCAGATTTTTTTAAACACTATGCCTATTTTAAACACCCTTCACCACAGCATAGCAACCTTTAACCTCCAGCGGTCAGTGTGAATGAGGACAGCCCAGTATTTAGTCCAGCAAACAGGCCTTCAAGTAATTAGCATCTTTAATGGTTGACTTTGACTAAATAGCAAAAACTGTTTAGTACTGCTTAGGACCCTGTCCTTTTGTGTTTCCTGATCTCTTTATCTGCGTGGATGAGCCATGATGCTCAGTTTCACACATCCTTTCTGGGCCTTATGTAAGACAACGGTCGTATGATCTCTCTCTCTTCAACTCAGTTCCTTCATCTTTCCATCCTTCCATTCCAACAAATAAACAGGCCACTGGCCCACTTTACATTATGGCCTGACATAGTCCCCATTTTCTATGACTGCATTATATAAGCGCTCTGTCACAGAGGCCAGAGAACAAAGGACCCGACTTATCTCGTTTCAGAGGGGAATTCCACCCCAACGAGATATTCTTCTTTTTCTGTCTCTAATGGGGTCCATCGATACGCACAGCTTCTGAGCTGCTTGACCAGGTTTCCAGTCAGACTAATTTTGCTAATCTGTATTTAGTATTGTATCATACATACAGTGCTGTGAAAAGGTTTTTGCCCCCTTCCAGTTTTTTTTTATTTTTTGCATATTTGTCACACTTAAAAATTCAGATCATCAAACAAATTTTAATATTACACAAAGATAATGCAAGTAAATACAAAATGCAGTTTTTAAATGATGATTTCATTTATTAAGGGAAAAAAGCCTGAATGGCTCAAGAAAAACTAAATTAAGGTTTTGGAGTGACCAAGTCAAAGTCCGGACTTAAATCAGATTGAGATGCTTAAACGGTCCATTTATGCTCGAAAACCCTCCAATGTGGCTGAATTAAAACAATTCTGCAAAGAAGAGTGGGACAAAATTCCTCCACAGCGATGTGAAAGACTCATTGCCAGTTATCGCAAACACTTGATTGCAGTTGTTGCTGCAAAGCGTGGCACAACCAGTTATTAGATTTAGGGGGCAATTACTTTTTCACGTAGGGCCAGGCAGGTTTGGACAGCTTTTTTCCCTTAATAAAAGAAATCATCATTTAAAAACTGCATTTTGTATTTACTTGCATTATCTTTGTGTAATATTAAAATTTGTTTGATGATCTGAATCTTTTAAGTGTGACAAATATGCAAAAAATTAAAAAAACAGGAAGGGGGCAAAAACCTTTTCACAGCACTGTAAATGATCATACACAAGGTTTGGGATATTCTAAGTTGTTAATAGTGAAGCCTAGCAGTTAGCACACATGCTACAGACATGTAGCACTAGCAGTGACAGGAAATGATGAGCACATGTGCTAAACGCTAGGCCATGGCCCTGACAATGTGGCTTCCATTAGGAAGTTGACCCGAAAACATTTTTTCTTGTTGTGTATGTACTTTTTTTTTTATTCACAGAAGCATTTTAGTACCAAAGTAACGGTATGCTAACTTAAAAAGCAAAGCATATGGTACTGTATGAAAAAATCTTTCAGAAAATGTGAACCCAGCTAATGTCTACTGAATATCTTGCACTACTTATGCTTGACCAAACCCTTTATATCAAGTATACACTTAGAAAAAATACTGTGGTAGTACTGTGAAAATACCATGATACATGTACCTTATCTTTCTACCTGTACCTTATTATTTCACAGAAGGATGCTTAATAATTGTTTGGTAACACTTTAGTATAGGGACCAATTTTCACTATTAACTAGTTGTTTATTAGAATGACTATTATTAACATTTTGGCTGGTTATTAGTACTTATCAAGCATATATTCTGCATGATCATTTTTACATCCCTAATCCTACCCAAACTTAACTACCTACTAACTATTAATAAGCAGCAAATTAGGAGTTTTTTGAGGCAAAAGACGTAGTTCATGATTTATTAAAGGGGTCATATGATGTTGCTAAAAATAACATTATTTTGTGTATTTGGTGTAATGAAATGTGTTTATGCGGTTTAAGGTTCAAAAAACACATTATTTTCCACATACTGTACATTATTGTTTCTCCTCTATGCCCCGCCTTTCTGAAACGCGTCGATTTTTACAAAGCTCATCGGTCTGAAAAGCGAGGTGTGGTGTGATTGGCCAGCTATCCAGTGCGTTGTGATTGGCCGAATACCTCAAGCGTGTGACGGAAATGTTACGCCCCTTAACATACTGTGATGTAGAACGAGCCGTTTTAGGTAGGTGTGGTTTTATAAAGAATATCTCTTTGGATTTGATACTTCAGTCTTTGCAACTTTACAGATCTTCTTTATGCACCAAGAGCTTGTAACACTTCAAAGAGAAAGGAAAATTTAATTTGCATCATATGACCCCTTTAATAGCAATAATTGGACCTTAAAATAAAGTGTGACCGATTGTTTCTTCTTAATGTTCAGATAAGCCACACAGATCCATTTTTTCTGCCCCTTTGTCGTTGCTATTATTCACTCTTATTTTGATCCTAGTACATATCTTCTGTATTCTGAGGTGCCATAATGGAAGACGTTGCTGCTATTTTGTGAGCAAGAAGATAATGTGGGAAAAACAAGTCTCCTAGAGACAGAGTAGTTTGTGTAAGGAAGGTTTGCATTGCTTTGCCGTGTATTGTTGTGGAGGTGTTAGCCGCCAGCTCTCACGCCCCACGTCTGAATAGACCAAGACAGAGGAGGTAAAGGGTGCATTCAGCCCAGGAACTCATTTTGTCCTTTCAGGGGCCACTCTCAGATTAACAGTACAGGCTTCCATCATGAGATGAGGGGGAGAGAAAAGCCACATCACTGAAGACTAGCACACAAAAAGGGATTTCAATCAGCGTGGCACTCAGGCTGGCTTTATGGGCTGACAGGAGTAAATAAGACCGCGCCTTAAGCAGGGCCCCTGCGCTGACACTCGCATTTACACGTTTGTAGGAACGATATATACACATACACACACACAGATAAACAAACATACACACACTCCTACCTGTAGGCTCCGAGCACAGAAAAATGGCATTATAAACACACATACCACACTGTTTTTGTGTCTAAAGTACGCGCCCACGGTTGTACACTACCAGCCGAAAGTTTGGACTCACTCCACTGAATTTGTTTGTCATGATCTTAAAAATCTTTTGTAATAATAATGTTTATAAAAAGGCTAGTAATTCGTTTTGTAGCTAATTTAAATTGTATGTATGTATATAATATTAACATCTCTGTATATAAGATTTAAGATTTTTAGTAAGATTAGATAGTAAGATTTTTAATGTTTTTAAAGAAGTCTCTTATGCTCATTAATGCTGCATTTATTTGATCAGTAATTCAATAAAAGCAGTAATATTGTGAAATATTATCACAATTTAAAACAACAGTTTTCTATTTGAATGTACTGTAAAGTAGAATTTATTTCTGTGATACAACACTGAATTGTAATCAGCCATTACTACAGTCTTCAGTGTCACATGATCCTTCAGAAATCATGTTAATATTTATTATCTATCTAGCTGCTTAAAATTTTTTCAATATTTTTTATATATATTTTTCAATATTTTTTCAAAATAGAAATCTTATTTTATTTTATTTTATATATATATATATATATATATATATATATATAAAAAGCCCAGTGAACCACCCCTTTAAAAAAATCTTACCAACCTCAAACTTTTGTGTGTGTGTGTGTGTGTGTGTGTGTGTGTGTATATATATATTTCTTTTTTGAAGAAATATTCCAAAATAATGATTATTTCCATTATATAAAAATAATGGAAATAATCATTCTTTTTGGAAATAATGATTAATGATTATTTCCAAATTTTAAATAGTATTTTTTTAACTAAATAATAATTAATGTGGAAATAATCATTATACAGAAAGACACTGTACACCTACTGTATGTTTATTTTTATATGCATTATCATTCATTGTCACACCTGCCCATCATACAAACACACGCAGTCACAGTGTTGAGATTTATCTCGAATCCCGCTGTCTATTGTCTTATTCTGGGTCTGACCTCATCTAAACGTGTTGTACAGACATCTCCACAATCCTCTGAGTGTAAACCCTCCCTCCCCCTCAAGTATAGCACCAGGGTGGTCCGACACATCTCAGCGATCGGAGAACTACTGGCCCTGATTCGCAAGCATCACGGTTACGTGACTGACCTAAAAGAGCTCCATGTATGTTCATCTATGGTTTAGCCATCAAACATGTTCTATTTCCCCTTCGCAGAGGACTTCACGCTGCACGCTAAACTTGGATGATGACATCCAAGTTTTCTCGGCGGATTATACACGGCAGCGTGCAAGATTAGAAACTTACAATGAGGCTCAACTCATGTAATGAAAGATCCCAATGCTCTCTCAGACTATACAACCATGTCTCTCCAGCACGTCCCTGCAGTGTTCCAGCGAACACATATACAACCGCGTCTCCTAAATCTCATCTGGTTTGATCTGTAGCAATGGGACAGTGGTCTAAATCTCCCAAAACTACTCACAAATGACATAGTTTACCAATCTAGTTCTAAGAAGGATGATATAAGACTTAGCACTGGGTTTGTTGAGGAGAATCAGAGCTTGCCAAAAGTTCTGATAAAGCTGAGAGAATCCTCTCCATTCTGCATGCTTACACTCATAAACTCCAGATGTGACATTTTAAGTACCGTACAATTTACAGATGCAATGATAAGTTCTGTGAAGGGGATTAAGAGTGTTTCAAGTTGTTTATGGACAGAAAAGTCTACACAATGTCCATCTTGAGGTCCAGGTCTACACAATGTCCATCTTTTGGTTTAAATAAAGCAAAATTATAGTTTCAAGGCAGAACACTCAGTTTGGCAGAACAAAGTTTAATACTTTTGTTTCACCATCACACAATCTCTTCAAGCGGTGAAATGCTTCAGCAGTTGAGAGGGCTGGAGAGCCTGAGTGGAGTTTCTAACTTATTCTTTTCGTGTGTGTTTTGTTTAGGTAGAGGCAGACACAAGGACAAAACTCTTTCACCACAAGGAGCCTCGACTGACTGGTATGTAATACAGTAGGTGCATCTGCAAAAGGCCTTTACAAACTTTCCCAATGCTTTCATTATTCATGTCATTATTATAGTATCCTCATGGCCCGTTCTTTCCTTTTATGGCCAAAGAAATGCAGTAATGTCTGGCGTCTTGTGATTTTGTGCTGATGTGAGGATGTACAGGGCCCCAAATTTATTTGGGCACATAGCAGATGGCCGTAACCACCATTGTTAAGAATAGTAAGCTTTCCCATTCCTAAAAATGTACAGTAGGTACTGTATTCACCTTTCAGGCCCAGATCTTTGATCTATTGCACTATTAAAATACGTATTACATTAGTAATTATTTGTTACCCCGGACTAATCTTAGTGAGAGTTCCTGAATATTTCATATTTACATTGCCCTCAACTAAGGATTTTTCTGGTCGACTAGTAGTCGTTCATTTGAAGCATTAGTCGACTAATCACACGTTTATTAATAAACTGTTTAAATCATTATAATGAGCCTTTAATTGCCTACATAGCCCTAAGTGCTCAAGCACACGCATAAAGCTTGCCACAGCGCACCGGCAGAAGTAATGTGTCAGTGAAAAACAGTGAGGAGACTACATTAACATGTTAATAATTTGCTAAACTAGTGCTTTCTTTGTTCTCTGTTTAAGAGATGAACTCGGCGACACTGACTGATCATCTCTGCAGTAGTGATGCACCTTGTTTCATACGGATTACATAATCTGAGAATATTTGTTTTCTATTTGAATTGGTTAATTTGAAAGTAGACACTCTATAGATATATTTTTAATGTCTGTAAGACAAAGATATAGCTACACGGAGTTTCGTGATCAAGTTCACAGACCGAGACGGCAGAAACCACATCCTGTTTGCTTTCATTATTTTACAAAAGTGCAATGTTTTGTTGTTATAGTGAGTGCACACACATAAACGTAGAGTCTTTACAGATTTGAAAGATTTATTACTCTTATCTGAATTAGTGCTCGACCGATATATCGCCAAGGCTGATATATTGGCCGATATTTGGCATTTTTCAAATATCGGCATCAGCCGATAAGTTTTTCTGTTTGGCCGATGCGTTTGTGGCGGGACTTTTATTTTGACGGCGCTGAGAACGGCAGTGTCTGAACACACAGTACTCACATTCTCCCTCTTGTTCGCTGTCGTCGTTAACAGTTCTGTCCATGGACAGAAGTCTGTCTAATAATCAGATAGAACTGTTAAACAAAGGAATTAAAATGTATACAAAAAAGTATTATAAGATGTACAGGGCCCCAAATTTATTTGGGCACATAGCAGATGGCCGTAACCACCATTGTTAAGAATAGTAAGCTTTCCCATTCCTAAAAATGTACAGTAGGTACTGTATTCACCTTTCAGGCCCAGATCTTTGATCTATTGCACTATTAAAATACGTATTACATTAGTAATTATTTGTTACCCCGGACTAATCTTAGTGAGAGTTCCTGAATATTTCATATTTACATTGCCCTCAACTAAGGATTTTTCTGGTCGACTAGTAGTCGTTCATTTGAAGCATTAGTCGACTAATCACACGTTTATTAATAAACTGTTTAAATCATTATAATGAGCCTTTAATTGCCTACATAGCCCTAAGTGCTCAAGCACACGCATAAAGCTTGCCACAGCGCACCGGCAGAAGTAATGTGTCAGTGAAAAACAGTGAGGAGACTACATTAACATGTTAATAATTTGCTAAACTAGTGCTTTCTTTGTTCTCTGTTTAAGAGATGAACTCGGCGACACTGACTGATCATCTCTGCAGTAGTGATGCACCTTGTTTCATACGGATTACATAATCTGAGAATATTTGTTTTCTATTTGAATTGGTTAATTTGAAAGTAGACACTCTATAGATATATTTTTAATGTCTGTAAGACAAAGATATAGCTACACGGAGTTTCGTGATCAAGTTCACAGACCGAGACGGCAGAAACCACATCCTGTTTGCTTTCATTATTTTACAAAAGTGCAATGTTTTGTTGTTATAGTGAGTGCACACACATAAACGTAGAGTCTTTACAGATTTGAAAGATTTATTACTCTTATCTGAATTAGTGCTCGACCGATATATCGCCAAGGCTGATATATTGGCCGATATTTGGCATTTTTCAAATATCGGCATCAGCCGATAAGTTTTTCTGTTTGGCCGATGCGTTTGTGGCGGGACTTTTATTTTGATGGCGCACCGGACTTTTATTATCGCTGAGAACGGCAGCGCCTGAACTAGGGCTGGGCAAAAAAATAGGTTTTTTGATTAATCGTTTTTTTAAATGACGTTGATTCGATATCGATTCTCAAAAGCCGCAAATCAATCTTTTCCGGGATTTATATCAGCACACATTTAAAATAAGATCTGATTAACGTGAATCTTATCATTAGTCTTCTCCACTAGATGTCACCCTTATTTACCTTGCGCGATGTTACAACAGAAAGCCTGTCATTCATTCATAATATTTGCTGCTTTGGTGTACCTTGTAGAGCGTCCTTGAGCTTGGGAAAGGCGCTATATAAATTAAATATATTATTATTATTATTATTATTATTATTCAGCGCTTATCATGGCCATACGCGTGATTCGCAATGATCTGGTGAAATGCTATAGTAATACTATAAATCTGCGGAAGCATTTGATATCACGCATAAGGCGCCATGATTTCCGCAATGAATGAATGGCGGATGGCGCAGTGCACTGTTTTGTTTACACATACTAAAGCGTGGATGACTATATAATGATATGAACACGAATGTCATCTCCAGCTGCTCTGAGAGTCACTTCATTAGCATTTTACCGTTTCATTTGAAAAAACTATTTTATGCCTTCATCTGATTACCAGAAAAATTAAAAACATTTTATAGGGCCCTATTATTGTTTAAAAAAGGACCATACAAAAAAAAGTATAGGTTTAAAATACAGGCATGTGGCTTAATTTCTTTTTATTAATTCACCATTTGTAAACTGATGTTTACTGTTCATTTTTTAGAAATATCAATAGCATTTGTATTAAAACTATATTCACTGAATGTAATAAAAAAATCGAGAATCGAGAGCTTGCAAATCGAATCGAATCGGAACATCTGAATCAATACCCAGCCCTAGCCTGAACACTGTGCTCACATTCTCCCTCTTGTTTGCTGTCGTCGTTAACAGTTCTGTCTAATACTTAGTCGAATCCAGCTGTGAGATCTTATGAAGTGTGCATTTGTGTCCTGCACGATCACGTGTACTCTGCATGATAACGGTCGGTCCATGCGAATTGAATACGGACAAGGAAGAGAGTTCAGCTTCACTGAGACGCGCAATCGACAAACTTTAAACTCGTGATTTCAAATTATGCTGTGCTTCATGCTTTTGCCCAGTGTCATATTCATATAATTTTCACTGTGTGCTGTATGTTAAATGAGTGTTACCTTGGCTTTATTTCATTTGAAAAAATATGATTCTCAATGCACACAAACTTCCCAGAATACTGAGTGCCCTGTTGGTTAGTGTTTACTTCCTTTTTAATTATATTTTTATTAAATATTTATTTATTTGTGAAAAATACTTTGTCATTTAAAGTATAAGCATGTTTATTTTACACATTTATTTTTTAATCCATTTTCAAATTATTTCAAATTTCTTGAATATTACATAAAATTATATCGGCTTTGTATCGGCCATTGGCCACCCTGCTTTCCAAGATATCGGCATCGGCTATCAAAAAACCAATATCGGTCGACCACTAATCTGAATGACCAAAAATGACGGAGTAGCCTATTTTAAAGGGGTGGTTGATTGCGATTTCACTTTTTTAACGTTAGTTAAGTGTGTAATGTTGCTGTTTGAGCATAAACAATATCTGCAAAATTACAACACTGAAAGTTAAATGCTCGATCCTCTTCAATAATATCCTCTGCTTCTCAATCGGGCTCAAACTTATAAGCGATATTAACGACGCCGTTGTTTACAATACAACCGGAGCACATGCGCTGAGGTGAGGAGCGAGATGTTTAGACGCACACTAGATCACAACACACTGGACTAGCTAACCAATCAGAGCCCATCGCCTATTTCTGAGGGCGGGGCTTCATAAAAGCAGGACGGTTTTTTTTTTTTTTTAAACGAAGCATTAACACATGTTAGACTGCACCCCATAAACACAATCAAGCCTAGAAAAAAAACAGTGAACCACCCCTTTAAGAGTAAGTATGTGCACCGGCGCCTCCATCTGTCACGCAGTGAGCGCGCTATTGTTCAGGTTCTACACTCCACACAGACACAATAACGCACATTCCTCTAGGTTAACATTAGATCAAGCAGCCATGTAAAGTTGCCAATACTTGCATATTTCAGCTGATAAGCTATATTTGAGGTCGATGAATGATAGGCGAGCGTTTGGATGTCCTGCCTGATGTACTGTATTACCATAGACTAGCCGTTAACAATTTGTCCGTCACGAACTGCGTGACTTCGCCTGTGGATTTATTTTATAAAAAAACAATTTTTATGCGACTAATAAAATTTTGGTCGACCAAGCCTCTTCTGGTCGACTAATGATTAGTCGACTATTAGGGGGCAGCCCTAGCCATCACAGAAATAAATTACATTTTGAAATATAATAAAATAGTAATCTGATTACTTCTAATAATATTTCACAATATTACTTTTTACTGTATTTTTGGTCAAATAAATGCAGCCTCTGTGAGAATGAGAGACTTATTTAAAAAACATTTTTAAAAAGTCTTACTCCTAAACTAAATTTTCAAATGAGGGTTAAATGGAAATTGATGATATTGACATTTACTTGAGGTGAAATACAAGTAAAAGGTAAAATATATGTATATATACCCTGTGTGTGTATATATGGATTTAATGCAAAAAAAACTAATGAGAAAAAGGTCACACATGACTTCCTTCTGTTTATATCTTCAAAATTCCTGTATATTTACCTATAAATAAGTTAACATTTATACACCATATTTGTTTTCATAAAGCACAAAAAAATCAGTAAAGGCAGGTGCCCTTTTTCCTGACTACACATTACTGAAGTGTGCTGTACGTGTCCAAATGCTTTTATGGTGGCACTGTATAGTTCAGTAATGAACTCTGAAAGCCTTGATCATGTAGTAGACGTTGCCTCCTGGCTCTTTAGGCAGCATATGTTCCTCATTCCCAGTGTTCACACACTTACACACTCCAACTCACCTATGAGCGCCATCAGGGGATTGCTTGTGTTTATGTGTGTGTGTGTGTGTGTGTGTGTGTGTGTGTGTGATGCTGGAGAGGGGCTGTTTGTCTGTTCGTCTGTGTTTGTGGGTGGATGGGGCTGTCGGTGGGCGTCTTTGTCATGTATGTGTGCCATACATGTCTGAGTGTGTGGGACCGTGTCTCGCAGCTTGTAGTCATATTCCATGAAGCCTATGAGACTCAGTTGGCGATATGTGTGAGTTCGGTCTATTTCCGTCTTTCTGACTGTGGCACTGCCCACTGTGTGTGAGTCTGCGTACGACTACCCACTGTCTATGCGGCGTGCCAGTGGGAGACCGTCATCCTGTGCCCCCTCGCAGCAGGATCCACCATTCCTGTGTCTTCATCTCCAACCAACCATCCTCTCTTCTCTTTCACTGTCTCCACCTCCTCCCCATCTCTCTTTATTTCTCTCTGTGGGCATCCATGTAAAGTACATGGAGTTTTGGCAGGCAACAAACACATTTATTAGTGTTAGATTTCTCTTTTATCCACACTATAAATAGTCGTCTGATTGATGTCGCGTTTCATTTGTAGATGTGTGCTTATAGACGATGACACGATGCGCTCTGATCCAGAAATCATGGCTCTGTCCCCAGTCCCTAATGGCACTGGAGCTGGACCCACTTAGGAAATATTGTTCATTGATGACTGCAAACTTATATCAAGATGTTTGACTTTTGTTGTCTGGCTTAGACAGAATACCTGCTAAAAATCACATCTAATTTCGATGCCTTATCCAGATTTAAACATAGTAAAAGTCTTTTTAGCTACACTATAATTGTTAGCTGAACGCATAATCAAATTTCTCAAATATTCAACAAATGGACATGAAAGCAATAGGAGATTTTGAAAACAAAGAAATCTTGTCCCAATTTTCATATCATGCCTCTACCTCACCCACCTACCTTTTTGTTTTTTGGACATCTTTACTCATAGTATATTGAAGAGAGGTCATGAAACGATGTGGAGAACAAGTTCAGGAAGTGTTGCAAGCTGGATTCAGACCTGTGTTGCCAGGGCAGCTTTCCTTGGTGGGATATGGGTGATTGTGAAAATGGCTGGGTTACAGTATGTGCAAATGCCAGAAATCAGTAACTCAGTGAATCTGTCAGTGGTAACACAATCAACATCTGACTCACTTTTTTTTTAGTACTCAGTATTTTTAATGAGCTTGAAGTACAAGAACACGAAGCACAGTGATTTTATTTTCAAATAAATGTTTCTCTTTTGAACTTTCTATTCATGGAAGAATCCTAAAAACCAGTTCCCACAAAAAATTTTAAGCAGCACAACTGTTTTCAACATTGATGATAATAATAAATGTTTCTTGAGCACCAAATCAGCATATTAGAATGATTTCTGAAGGATCATGTGACACTGAAAACTGTATTAATGGCTGCTGAAAATTCAGCTTTGCCTGTCAGCACAGGAATAAATTACATTTTAAAATATATTTAGATAGACAACAATTATTTTTAGTAAAAGTAATAATATTTCTCAAAAACATTCTCAAATTAAAAAAAAAAATAAAAAAAAAAAAATAAAAAATA
>NW_015549638.1:211962-222117 GCF_001515605.1 Sinocyclocheilus anshuiensis
GTATTTATTTATTTCTTACACCTAGACATCCAGACAGCGGTCAGGCAGTTGTGTCTGTCTGTTTCTCTCTCTCCTCCAGTTTTCCCACCTCTCTTTCCTCCCGAGGCCAACAGCAGCAGCAGCGGTGGCAGTGGCAGCAGCGGCATTCCTAATTGGCCGTGTGCTTGACGTCGCCTGTTGTGATCATATAAATTCATTGGTGCTTAGAAGGCACAAGCTATTAAAACATTACAATAGACATTAGTGCAGGCCCGAGCAGCCTGCTTGGCCTAACGAACATATGCTTCCCTTCCAATGCCTAAACTCTTATTTATGGATTTAATTTAATGTGCGGGAAGAATTCTAAATTAAATTTGGTGTGTGCCTCTGGAGAGTGTCGGTGTATAATAACATGGTAATTTTTACACATCTTTATGAGAAATGAGAAAATTAATTCTTTCTGACAAGCTGTAATTACTGGGCTTGGACCAGTCGCAGCTGAACAGTTTGAGCTCAGCTAGTCTGCCAATGAACTGAAGGAGAGGAGAACAGATAAGGAGGACACACACAATTATAGACGCATACCCACACGCACACACAGACACAAAGTCACGTAATTATATACACCCACAAACACACACCCCCACACACACCTACAGACCAACATACACGCACGCTTAATGCTAAAACACGCGTTCACGTATGCCCATCCAAACTAACAGACTCCTACACATGTAATTACACACACAAATACATAGAAGATGCCATAAACCAGTAGTTGTCAGCTGGTTTTGCTTCAGAACCCAGATTTTGCATTGGGGCATCAAGTGGTAACCAAACACTGTACCAAATTGTAACCATGTTCTTAAAATCAATCAGTGAAAACATTTAATATTAAAATTTTGGTAACACTTTAGTATAGGGACCAAATCTCACTATTAACTAGTTGCTTATTAGCATGCCTATTTTTAACATATGTGCTTTATAAGTGCTAATAAACAGCCAATATTCTGCACAACCATATTCTACATCCCTAATCCTACCCAATACCTAAACTTAACAACTACCTACTAACTATTAATTAGCAGCAAATTAGTAGTTTATTGAGGCAAGAATTGAGAATTGTAATTAGCGAGAATTGGACCTTAAAATAAAGCGTGACCAAAATTTTCTCAAATTCAGGCGTGTAACACAACCTGTCCATGTAGGACTGTGCGTAATTTGACTAGTTTCTTAAAAGTGGAATTTGCATCAAAATAGTGTGTAGAGTCTGAATGGACTCACACACTGTAAAAAATAAATAAAGTTATAAATAAATAAGAAAAAAAAGATGGTAAAAAAAGGCAGCTGTGGTTGCTAGAACTTTACCGTAAAAAATACAGTAGCAACATTTTTTTTGTTTTATTAGAAACATATTTTTTAATGTGTTATTTTTCAGTATTTTGACAGAATACTCTAGAATTTTAATATTGGACATTTATCAGTTATTGGCTATAGCATTAAAAAACAATTATTATCTTATAGTCTGAGTTTTAATACCGGTGCTGTAAACATTTGCCTGATTTAAGTATTTTATTGTATTTTTAGCACTCCAGTAACACAAGTCTGAATGTACAATAGCCACAGGTTCAACCTAATTGGTTCCCTTCAGAGCAGCACGTGATTGGTGGAAGGCGAAACGGACATTTCGGACACGGTTATGGGTGAGGTCTCAGCCGGTAGGGGGTTCTGTTGCCTTGTCTGATGTCATCAACATGAATCGCTAGCAGGTCTGCCCCATTCAAGGTCATCTGCCATTTAGTATTCACAGCAAAGCTTGACCGCCCCACTAGGATTCATAGCTAAATAATGATCACACATACTTTACCCTATTGCATTTTGGAATAAGAGAGGAGCTGTTTTATAGCTGTTGTTTCTGTTGCTATCAATATGACATGATGGGTCACTTTAGTTTCAGCACTGTAGTTGTGTGTGGCATGGATAGGTGTATGTGCGTGGCACATGCTGGCTGTGCATCCAGGGGCCATTTCAGTTTATTTATTCATTCTGTTCCATTTTGTCGTGCGCTGTTAAATGTTTAATCCACTCGCCAGGGGAATGCCGCCCTATTGGTCACTGGGGTGAATAATACATGACGGTGTGTGTGTGTATGTATGTGTGTCTGTAGTGATGAAATGCAGGTGTCTGTCCATAAGATGTCTGTTTTGATGACAGTGTCTCTCTCTCTCCATCTCTCTCTGTCACACACACACTTTGAGACACTAGGTCAGGGTCTATTAACTCTTCTGAAGGGTGGCCTGTCAGAGTGTGTTAGCTGATGGCTCCATTGTCTTTCACTCTCTGTGACTTCGCTCACTCTAAGATAACAGGTTGAGCTCTCATAAGCACTCAGAGCTGCTCTGACTGCCCTCTGTCTGTAGATGGAGAGGATAAAACATTTATTTACCTGGAGTGAGGAGTTTGGTAACATGCTGTCATATGTTGATCAGACGACAATGTAGAGTATTCGTGACATATCCCGCACCATTTGTGCTGCAGACATGAGTAATGCCTCAAATTATGCGGCTTGTTGATGAAAGTTATGCATTGCTTTTAATGCCACGACACACCAATTGGCTGAAACTCAGTGTTCTGTGTTTGTTGTGTTGGTGCGAACTAATCACAGATTAGGTGCATCAATTACAAGATCATCCTTTTCCTTTTTTGTAGATGTTATCCTAAAATTTATTTTTCCCAAAAACAACATGGACTTGTCATTTTTTCATGGATTTGCACAGAATGAGAAGAAAAAAAGCTTCAAACAATTTTCAGATTTGAAAAAGTTTTTGTGTTTAATGTGAGATTTCAAATCAGATATCACACCATGTTACAAATTAGGTTTTAAACCACTTTCAAATTTCAAACATGCTTGAAATTAAATCTCAAACCAGTTTCAAATCAGATTTCAAACCACTTTCAAATTTCAAACATGCTTGAAATTAAATCTCAAACCAGTTTCAAATCAGATTTCAAACCACTTTCAAATTTCAAGCAAGTTTGAAATCAGATTTCAAAGCAGTTACAAATTAGATTTTAAACTGCTTTCAAATGTCAAACCTGCTTGAAATTAAATCTCAAACCAGTTTCAAATCAGATTTCAAACCACTTTCACATTGCAAGCTGGCTTGAAATTTGAAAGAGGTTTGAAATCTAATTTGATGTATTCATAAAATCTCAAACCAGTTCAAATCAGATTTCAAACCACTTTCAAATTTCAAGCGAGTTTGAAATCAAATTTCAAACCAGTTTCATGTTAGATTTCAAACCAGGTTGAAATCAACTTTCAAACCAGCTTTAACCAACTTACAAACCAGCTTTTCAATATATTTCAAAAGTTACAAATTCAATTTCAAACTACTTTTACATTTTGTCCTATTTCAAATTAGATTTAAAACCAGTTTGATTTAAAACTAGTTTGAAATTAGTTGTATCTATGAATATTTACAGCGTGTCTCACAAGTGAGCACAGTAGACATGCTGCACGCAAAACACTTGCTGCATACTAGTTGCATACTTTTTCTTAGACTCAAAGGGTTACAAGTTTCAATTTCATAGTCAGTCTTGCAATTTTTGCAGTGCAAACCATAAAAAAAGCTAAAGAAAGTTTTGAGTTGTCTCCAAAGAAGACATATTTTAATGCTACATGATACATTGACGTTCTATAGAACTGTTTCCTGCAACAGTTTGGCAAGGGTCTTTTTAGTATCCCATCACTACAATGTCCTTGTGTATAAAGAACTTGAACGGCCTCCTCAAAGCCCAGATCTACACAATACTACTAGACACAATCTCACAATTGCTGGTTCATTTCACTACGCCCTCTTGTTTCCAAGAATCTGAGCATGCACACAAAACTACTAATCAAACCACTCCCTTTATGCAAATCAGCCCCTTGTTAACCCCAATCAAAGAGGTCACTGGATGCTGCTTTCAACATCCCTCAATGCAACATCTCCGCCACTGCTGTAGCCTCATGGGTAATTACAAAGCTACCCGGCCAGTCTGTCTGACAGCGTTGTACCGCTATGCTCATGACCCCGGCATGACCTCTGAGATTGTAGGTAATCACCTGTGTGTCCTGAGCTTAGATCTCTATTAGTGCAGAAGCACAGTTCACCTCCACAGAGGAGGGCGAACACACCCCACATTCATCTGCTCGCGGTGGGGTCAGCTCACCTATGAGAGGGAGACTTGCCTGCCTGGTTAGCACATGGCCCAGTGAATTGTGGGATTGCATTGCAGCTTGATGTGGCATGATGGATGCTGTCATGCTGACTAACAGGTCTTTGAATATGTTTTTTTTTCTAATTTACACAATGTATGCTATACTTGTTGAAAATTCCATTTTAGCAGGTATATACACACATTTTGAAATTTCATTCTCTTGTACAATTGGCTTTTTTTGCTATACTATTTATTATATGCATTATTATTATTATTATTATTATTCATTTTATTAAATAGATTTTATTTTACTGTTCAATCTACAAAATATGTTTATAGTATTTATAATTATAATAATGTCAGGAAAAAAGTCCAATTGTCTTTACATAAATTGTTGCATGAATCCACAATATATGTAGAGTTTTTACTATTTTTATAATAATAGAAAAAACAATAATTGTTGTTGTTAGTGAAAATTAGATTCACCACATATTTATAATAATAATAATAATAATAATATCAGTGATAGAGGGAAATTGCCCTTGCATAAATTGTTATATACAATTATATGACATATGTAGACATATGTTGCTTTATATTGCTTTTTATTACAGATTTTGCTTTTACAACAACAATTTATTATTATTATTATTATTACTATTATTGTTGTTGTAAAAAAATACTAAAAATGTATTTTTACTATGTAATTTTAGACATATGTTAATGTAATATGTGACCATGGACCACAAAACCAGTCTTAAGTAGCATGGGTATATTTGTAGCAATAGCCAACAATACATTGTTTGGGCCAAAATTATGGATTTTTTTTTTATGCCAAAAATAATTAGGATATTAAGTAAAGATCATGTTCCATGAAGATATTTTGTTCATTTCCTACAGTAAATATATCAAAACTTGATTTTTGATTAGTAATATGCATTGCTAAGGACTTAATTTGGACAACTTTAAAGGTGATTTTCTCAATATTTCGATTTTTTTGCACCCTCAGATTCCAGATTTTCAAATAGTTTTATCTCGGCCAAATATTGTCCTATCCTTACAAAACATACATCAATGGAAAGCTTATTTAATCAAGATGATGTATAAATCAGTTTTTAAAAAATTAACCTTTATGACTGGTTTTGTGGTCCAGGGTCGCATATAATGTCTGTTAATGTGTTTTCTGACATATCGTAGTATAAAGTGTACAGCTCTTCCTGTAAACCTCTCACATCTTTATCTGTTTTTCCATTCTCTATTGTATGTCACCCCATCTTTCTAAACTAAATTCTTATCCGTCTGTTCCGGCCAAGAAAGCGAGTGATTGCTACAGTATGAAAATAGTGTGGGAAAACTAACAACAAACAATCTTGCTTCCCGTTATAGATGTGATCTAATTAGAAGTATAATAAGATCACATGATCTTAGCCGTCCAGATGTATACATTCATGCAAAGCTCAGACACTTTGACAAGGGGCACGTCAGCTGTCCTCATTGGTATGCAGAATTGCTGCCCCAGCCTAATGTATTCATGGACATAATCCCTCTATTGGTCCGACCGCATGCATATGCATGTTTTGTTTGGACCTTGTGTCCAAGAGGGCAGCTAATATGCTTCAAATGAAGAGCAGCACTCCATCAGAGCAGATTAACATCAGGTGCAGAATATAGTCATGTGGTTCCTCTGTCTGGGGCTAAACTAGGATAAGCTGAAGTTTATATTTGGTATCTATCTTTAACTGTGCATTTTAGTGTCTTTTCTGTCAAAAGAACGTAAACTGTTGATTCCAGATCCTCCTCCCCAGATTTCGGTCCCAGAATTCTAGCCACCATGTCAGAAGAAGAGCGACACAAAGCCCATTGGTGGATGGAAGCTTCTGTTCAGGAGTTTTGCTCCTATTATTGCCGTGTAAGATAGAAATACGAAAGTCTTTACGGGGAGAGACACATTTGATAGAGTTGTGGGATGTCTGTGAATATAAGCTGAAGGACAACCATTGTCTCTGGACGACCTCAATTTGGTACTGTATAGTCCTTTTCGCCACACTGTCTGCAGCCACAAAGCCACCATTCTCCTCCTCTTGCTCTCAAGAAAGAGGGATTAGTCAAATAACGCAACTGCGTGTCCAGATTTCTAACTATCAGACTACATTACAGAGGGAAGAATGAGTCCAGGGGAATGGGGCAGGAAGATGTTTCGAAGAACTTCTCTTTTTATTTCCCTTTTCCACATCTCTGAGCCGGAATAAGTTGGGTTGGAGGGATAGAAAATGATGGAAGCCCGTTAGGAATGCGGGGTATTTTGGGACAAGGAGGGACGGGGGAGGGGATTGGTCCAAATGCAGCTGCATTTCCTGTTTATTCTTGGACAAGTCTGAGGCCCTCCATGAAGAACAGGAGATGCATTCTTCTTTCTTTCTTTCTCTCTCTCTCTACCTCTACTTAGCCACCCATTCAGGCACCAATACGTGTCATCCCGCCAATTTTTTTTTATTTTTTAGGATTTGACTGAGGTCTTTGTATGTGACGGACCAGTTTTCAGTGTAGACGACCCTTTCATTGCTAATTCTGAGGGTGCAACCCACCTCAGCTGACAAGAGGGGGCTGTCAAATCCCACCAAAACGTCTCATTTTGAGTCTGTCCATCTTTTGGTGGTCTTAAAGTCTTGGCCCTTTTGTAAATGATTCATCAGTGCATGTTATCCCAAAGAAAAACATAAATGTTCATCCAAGTGTATTAACTTTCTTGTTTGGTTCACCAAGCCCTCTTATTTCTGAACCCCTTCAACCACTTTTCAGAATGCAATCAATTTTCCAATAGATACCATCAAGTCCCATTCTACTTTTCCATCTTAATTCACTTGGAAATCCGTCACATAAGTAAAACAGATTGCAACCGTTGTTGCATCTTGATGCAAGTCTATAGAAGTTACTCTTCCTGCTGTTCAATAAACACCTGTCTGGGTGATACTGAACAGTCATGTTTCATTTTCCTCCATCAGTGCTATAGAAAAGGTCAGATTCTTGCATTTTACTATCATCACAGTCTCGAGTTTAAGACATGAGAGATGGCCTTTCTGCTCCTATCTCAGTTTCTTTCACCGAGTCGACTCTTTAGTCTATCAGGCGCTGTTCTCTCAGCTCTGTGAGCGTGTCAGAGGCTTCAATGCGCCCTTACATGACCCTCATTGTCCTCAGACGGGAGACGCAGAGCGGGGACTTGAGCTGACCTGCCTTTTTCTATTGTAAGACGTCTGAAATATCCAGAGAACCAAAGCAACAAACGCAGGGTGTCACTCAATGTTGCTCAAACTTTTCCATTAGCAACTTTGTGAAAGTCACACTATTCAAACGCAGGCTTTAGAAATGATGCCCAATGTGCTGAATGACCTTCTGGAGTCACTCATAGAAATCTGTAAACAGACCCATTGTGAAGGAGGTATGAACTTTAAGAGCCCTGGAGTTATATACCACTCAAAAATATATTATTAACTCCCTTAAGAGTCCCTTGATATTGAATAGATTGAAATCAGTTTGTCCTTTTCCTTCTGTTTTGAATAAAACATTTTCTGAGTTCGCTTTCCTTCAATCAGCGTAATAATTCCCTATGTTTTGATACATCTAGTCAGGTTTCAAAAGACCAATACAAGTGTCAAACATTTTTTCCATAATAACCGAGTAGAAAACAGACCAAACACTGTGCTGTAACAGTAAAAGAGCACTTCTCTTTGCAGAACTTCCCCTCTCTGTCATTCTGTACTCGCCGAGTTTCAGATATAATGAAGACGGAAGATGAACAACAAGACAATTATTTTTGCACGCAGATTAAAGCGCCATCCATCATGTTTAATAGCCTCTTTAAGATCGGCCCACATTCAAACTCGTGCTGTTTATTCTTCAAGGTTAAATTTGCTTTTGTTGCCCGTCATGTCGAAGGGGAATAAACTGCAACCAGGTTGAATCGAGGAGCACGTCAGACGTGGCACAAGGACACGCTAACCGAGTACTCCGGTGGACTGGGATGTGCTACTCCGCTCCTAATGTATTCATTACCGAGAGGTGACTCGCGCCGTGAATCGTGTTGGCAGCTCACAGGTGTTCGTCTCTTTCATTTCTTCTGCTCCCGTTCTTGTTTTCCGCCTCGCTCATATTGCACGAGCGCACACGCAGGCACAGGCGCACATGCCCGCAGACGCGTACAGCTGGTTTGTTGTTGTCGCAGGTCTGAAAAACAAAGCTTCAGCAGATGGTTGTTTTAGTGCCAGAGCAAAGAGGATCTACAGTTCCGTCACCATGGTCACACACACGTTTACACTCACACTCACTTTGTCTCTGTCTTGCCTGTCTCTTTATTCTCTGTCTCTCTCTCTCTCTCTCTGTCTCTGTAATGTTTATCAAGAATATGATCCCCTCTGAAAGTGTGTTACTGTCCTGCATTCTGATTTAAAGAGAGCAGTGGCACGTTTTACACACGCACCTACACCTTACCTTGCTATTTAAATGAGGACACATCTAGACATCTGTTGTTTTTTATGTATCAATTAGTTCTTGTCCGTGAATTTTATTGGTCTAGCAGCATTGTAAGAGTGCTGGAATTAGTTGAACAGCACTTGGGATGTTTCACTCAGCTTGGCGACATGGAAAGCTTGATACTTTGGCTTTTATTGAAAGTGTTGTAGAAAAAAAATTATCTAAGAGAAGAACCATTGCAAATAATGTTTAAACTCCTCACTTATTTTTTTACCAAGTAAATTTATACAAATTTATAAATGTTTAACCACTACTGTTTATACACTGTCATACTTATTAGGTGTTTTTTGTTTGTTTTGTCCACTTCTGGCATATTATGGCTAGTAAAAATAAAATAATGATTTTGATTTGAAATTAATTTTGTTTGTTTGTTTTTCAGTTATTTATATCTAATATTTTTAGTACTGTCAAATCGATTAATTTTGATTATTCACATCCAAAATAAAAGTTTGTGTTTACATAATATGTGTACTGTATATATATATCAGTGGTGGGCCGTCAGGGCCAGCAAAGCCTTCTCTGCTGGCCTAAACACTATTTAGAATCACTGATTTAGTTTTCATATATTTTTCCATGAATGTGTATTAAATTATTTCCAATAGTCTATTCTCTTCATTTCATAGCTTTTCTCTTGGTTGGTATGTTTATATTAGAGCTTTTATCCAATCATATTTCAGCAATCGTGTTGCCAGGGTCAAAGAAATCTGCCTTAAGGCCTTCAGAATCCACAGTGCAGGCGTCTGTTAGCTTAAATCAATGGCAATGAAACCGTTGCTTTAACCAATCAGATTTCGAGTTGGCAGCACCAGGGCCATCTTGCTGGCTAACGATAACGTCAGCATTTTCTCGTCCTTTGATTGGATGGTTAGCATACTAGCTAGCAAACAGCATCACTGTAAATCATTTTATTAAAACTTAGTAAAACTTTTATTACTGTTTCTCAGGTTTAGATTTTCGGTGCATTTTGAAAAAATATTTGCCTACTATATTTAGTAAATCTAAAAACAGTAGTCCTAATGACTGCAAAAAACAACCACACACCTCCTCGGCACCGGCTCTGTGAAAGACTCGTGAAGATGAAAAACCACTAGAGTATGGTAGCTTAATTTTAATTGTTGACTCTTTCATCGCTTGATGCGTTGTATGCTGATGTTATTTGCGCGATATAAAGCCAGGTTTAAGTTTCCGTAAGAATATCTCAGTTTCCCGGGTGGAGCTGTATTAACCGGTCTTTTCCTCCGAGGCAGACCAGCGGGGAGATGAGAGGCACAGAGGTACGTTAAAACACATCTATACACTTTTCTTCATCGTCTTGTATGAATTATTTTAATGTTACTTGCTCACTTTCCTAGTAAAGCTGTGCGAACTAGTAATTTCCTCCCGCAGCACACTGGCAGACTTATTAGGTTTATTAGGTTGATATGTTGATGCTTCAGCTAGAGT
>NW_015549638.1:225270-235843 GCF_001515605.1 Sinocyclocheilus anshuiensis
TAATTTTATTAAAACTTAGTAAAACTTTTATTACTGTTTCTCAGGTTTAGATTTTCAGTGCATTTTGAACAAATATTTGCCTACTATATTTAGTAAATCTAAAAACAGTAGTCCTAATGACTGCGAAAAACAACCACACACTCGGCACCGGCTCTGTGAAAGACCCATGAAGATGAAAAACCACTAGAGTAATAGTATGGTAGGTTAATTTTAATTTTTGACTCTTTTATCGCTTGATGCGTTGTATGCTGATGTTATTTGCGCGATATATTAATCGATTTGACAGCACTAAATATATTATTAAAATACTATAAATTAAATATTTATTCATAATTATTTCATTTTACAGTTAATACTATAAATTTAATATTTATTTACAATTATTTCATTTTACATTTATTTCTTACTATTACTTACTAGATCAGCCATACAGTCACCTGTCCGAGTAATAATTTAGTAGATGCTCATTTTTACATTTTAACTTTACATTTTCACGTCCCTGAACATGACGTGGAACAAAACGAACTGTGATTGGTTGCTTTACATGTCGATCAGATACATGTCGGTCCTTGGCCAATGAAAGCTGCTATGGAGCCCAGACAGTCAGTCTAAAGGTCTGACTACTCAAGACTGCACATTCATTGGCTGTTCTGTGATTTAAGCCCTTTTATCATGAAACTGTAAAGCTGAAATGAAAAGTGAGAGCGAAAAGTGTTTGTGTGTTCACATGCTAGTGTGTGTATGTGTGCGTGTGTACCTGGTATGTATCATGTTATGGGGACCAAATGTCCCCACAAGGATAGTAATACTTGAAATTAATGAAATTGTGGGGACATTTTTTAGGTCCCCATGAGGAAACAAGCTTATAAATCATACAGAATGAAGTTTTTTGACAATCTAAAAATGCAGAAAGTTTCCTGTGAGGGGTAGGTTTAGCTGTAGGGTTGGTGTACGGCGATAGAAAATACAGTTTGTACAGTATAAAAACCATTACACCTATGGAATGTTCCCATTAAACATGGAAACACATGTCTGTTTGTGTGTGTGTGTGTGTGTGTGTGTGTGTGTGTGTGTGTGTGTGTGATTGTGCGAGAAATGGATAGGTCATTGATTGGGCCTGTCAGTCTGACCAGCTATCGGTTTGACCCCTCGACAGACCAACCATAAAGTGCAAAGTTCACAACACAGTTGTCTCTCTCACACATTGTTTGTTTTCCTATCATAAACTTGTATTGAGCTAATGATTTTTTATTTAATGATCCCTTTATCCTGCTCCTGAACCCCTAAACTGAACACCACACAAACAGTTTTAGATTTACATTAAGACATTTCAATAGTTTATTTACTTCATTTTCATTATAACATCATTTATTGTTTATTAAGCTGATTTCAGGTCTTACTTTCCTTGCAAGGGCACTTGGTGAAACTAATGTTGACAAAACCTGACCCACACACTGAAACAAAGGCATTATGAGAGATTTATTTTGGTTTGCGAAGAATCTGAACCGTAGTGCATTTGTTTTGCATTTTAACCTAAGTAGCTTATTTAAGCATGTACTCAAGTTTGAATTCTATTACCTGAGATCTATAAAAACACAGGATATCCAAAAGCATGCTATGGGACAGGTATAAGATCTTTGTTTTTATCATTCATAAAATAATTCCAACCAATGTTAATGCCATAAATTTCCTATAAAAAATGTTGAAAAGTAAATTCGCTCAACAAACTGTGCCAATAATCTGTTGTGATGCTCCCATATTTCCATGTCACGGTGGCAGCTCGTCGCCATGGCAGCAGAGGAAGTGAATGCTTTGCTGCGGTCATTTGGCTTGAAAATTTGATCTCCACACCAAGATGACAATGAAGATGTCACAAATCAAATTACGCTCATTGTCGAGCCGGGCCTGTGAACAGGACAGCCGTGCGCACACAAACATGATGTACACACTTGCAGGATGATTGAGTGCAAAATGCTTATTTAGAGTGAATGGTTCTTGAATGCCCATTACAATTTTTGCCTGTCATACCTATCAAAATCATCATTAAAATTAACATTGAATGGGAAAATCATAACATTAGGTCATAGGACTTAATAGACCTGTGGATTTGAAGTTCATCAAATCTCTGGATGTTCACGTTACATGGTCAAATGACATTTTCCTGTTTAAGTATACAGAATGGGCTACAAAGTGAACCAGACTTTGCGGCAATTGTCTAAAATCTAGCGATGTGAGACCCAGAGGAAACCCCTTATGCTGAAAGGCTGAGATTCCCACAGGAACTCATAAAAGCCTGTTTTAACTCACTTAACACATCAGAAGGTTATTAGAATAGTCTTTTTTACCTCCATCGATGCCGTGTTTTAAAGCCCCTTAAGATTAGGGCACCCAGAGCGCAAAGTAACTGCACGAACCCGCGACTGCCGGACACGTAGCATTCACTCCAGCGGTTCCCGCCGCTTGGGGACCGGAGCTGCTGTCTCCGTGGTAACGGTGTGGCACTGAGGAGATCGAAGGCTGAAGTTCAGCTGTATTGATCTCGCACTGTTCCCTCTGCGTGCAGTCACTCTGAAAAATGGAGAACGAGAGACAAAAAGTGAAAATGACTGAATGGTGGAGTCCTCAATTCGTTTCCCGTGGTTTTCCGACACTCAGAGACACACACACACATACGTGGGCCGGGAATCTAAGGTGTGGATGTTGACAGGAACTGAACACTAGCTATATGTAGTTTGAAACCTCCTAAATCATCTTTTGAAAACAGATAATGCCATTTTTTTGTTGTATATTATCAGAGCTGGGTAGATTACTTAAAAATTGTAATCCGTTACTGATTCCAAATTACATGACAAAAATTGTAGTTAGTAACGTGATCCATTACATTACACATTTTAGGTTATATAATCTGCCTACTTTTAGATTACTTTTTGATTACTTTTGACCCATCTCTTCTATCACATTGATTTATCTTGTACCATATTGATATAAACGTACAAAGATTAAGAAAATATATTCCATTCATTGTTATTAACAACATGAAGTGCATTTTGAACATTACATTACATCAAGGTTTCCCAAACTGGGGTTTGTGAAGGAACTGCAGGGGGGTTGTGAGTTTAATGAAAAGCTTATAATTAATTAAATCATAAAAATGTCAAATTAAAATAAATCATTTTAAAATCAATCAAAATAAAACACATACTAAAAAATGAAATATTTTAGTTGTTTACCTGCATGTCATGTGACCATAACCAACGTCAGAGAACCGTGAACATGCAAATGCGATACTTTACTTTTAAAATATTTATTTTAAAATCTCAGATACTTCAAGTAAACGTATTAGATGAAAGAGAATCAGATGACAAAAAAGTTTGTGAATTTGTGCATTTTAATGTTTGAAAGACAAAAGCCTTTTAAAGACATAGAAATACATGGTTAAATAACCTACTGAGTGATAATTCAAATAAAAATTTGTGTTCATCAGTAGTTGATGCAATGTTGAAACACTTCTTAAATCTGAAATACTTTTTGTAAATCCAGTGGTCAAATGCTGTGTCTTCTACAAAACTGGAAGAATTTCTGAGTGTATATAAGCAATAGGCTATTTTAGACAGGAAAATTTAAAAGATTAAAAAGATGAATTAGGACGAATCAATAAATTATGAATCATAATATGTAATCGATAAAAAAGTAACTGTAGTCTGATTACGAGTATTTTCAAATGTAGTTTAATATAATACATTTAAATATATATACATTTATATATATAACCTAAGTCAGCATATTGAGCATAACTTCAGAATGATCTAAAGAGCATGTTGTGCTTCATTCAAAGGAAATCTGATTGTCTGTGCGAAGGATTCACATGGTCAATGTGCTTATTTGTTTTAACGTTTACAAAACATTTTGTTTCCAGGTTTAAATTAGATTTTTGTTGTGATCTCGGACTCGGTGCTCTCTATAAATCAATGAAATCTTTGTTGAAGGCATCATGTTCCGCAACACAATTTGATTAACAGGTTAAAGTTCTCACTTTTTCTCCATCTATCATCTTCCTTTTCTCAATCCCCTCCACCCCCGTCCCTTTCTGTCTCTTTCGCTTTGCTTTCTTCTCCATCTTCTATTTGTATCCCCACGATGGTTTCATATATGGAGCCAATCTCCTGAGAAGAAAGCCTCCCACACATTTATACAAAACGGCTGTAATTGCATTGAGAGTCATCGTGAATGAAATGGATGGAAACCTTGACCAGGTGTCGCCCCCTTCAAGAATCCAGTTGCCTGTGAGCGTGCGTGCGAGTTCACTGTGGTTATTTGGAATACAGAGCCAGACAAATTGACTCAATGCTTTTTGTAAAGTTAACAAATTAACGTCTTCATCGACGCTCGCAGTGGATTTGTTGCCTTCGGCGAATTGGTTATTGGTGTCTTTTGAGCTAGATCCAAAGAGCGGGTCATGCACGCAGATGCCGTAATCTTCCTCATGTTGCGAGGAATGTTTTTGTCGTCTTTTAAAACTTTGTGTTACTTACTACTTTTCACTGGCCTTTTGAATCATGACTAGTTGTCTGTTCAAAGCACTGCAGAGGACTGTTAAAGACTTTTATGGGTTGTTAGTTAGTTTTGAGCCACTGATGGTGGAAGTGAAAGTGTCCGGTCTTTGAAGGCCAGAGACGGACAGTGGCGGCAACCCCGCCGCCCCCCTCCTCTGCTGGGCCGTGGAGAGACGCTCTCTCTGGGCCGCAGCTAATTGTGGAGAGTTCAGGAAGACCATCATTAGCACTCAAAGCCACACATGGCTACCAGATGTGTGGCTGGCCATAGAGACTGCCACGTTTCTCTCGCTCTTGCTCTGTCACTTTCTCTCGCTCTCACATGCCTCCCCCCTCATCTTCCAACTTAATAATCTGCCTTTTGTTTCCATGCAGGCATTGTTCATTAAGATGGCCTCTGCCTTGTAAGAGAAGTCACTGGGTACTGAATAGCATTCTTTGTAACAAAGAGACGTGAGAGAGGGGTATAGGGCGGAGGGGGCATCTAGGGGGATTTTGTGTGTCCCTCTGGTATTTTTATGGCTTGTTTGTGCAGTCTGAGAATTGGACATTGTAGTTTGCGAGAGAGAGAGAGAGAGAGAGAGAGAGAGAGACGTGGTACCTTTCCCTGTTTGTTGACCGTACAGTCATGCTAGACACTTTAGGGCCTTTAAAACTGAAGTCCGTTTGAACAAATTCATGATCCTAAGTATTAAACCTCTCACTAAATTCATCATATGGACATGAATGATTTCTCATATATAATTTTATATTTTATTTTATTATAATCGTTTTAATTATTTGTTTTTGTTTATTGATATTTTTATTTTTTCATTTTCAATTTGTCAATCCAATTTGTGTTTTTTTTTTCATGAGTTTTCTAGTTTCAGTTCATTTAGATTTGATTTTATATTTGGGTTTATAGAATTTAATATTTAGTTCAATATTTTAGGCATGGCAAAGTTAGCTTTATTTAATTATTTAATTTTTACATTTCATATAATTATTATTTAATTTGTTTAATCTTCATTTTCATGTTTAATGCAGGCAGGATTTATTATTATACAGTTTTTGTATAAAAAATACAAGAAACTCTGGCAACTATTCACAACACCCTAGAATCATGTCGTTGAATGCACTCAAACTACACAAGCATTTTCTTAATTAAATGTTCAAATTTAGCTGTGTATTATTTAATGGTGTCGACCACGGTTTATGGTGGATATTTCACTCTGATGTGTGTCTATTCATGTGGATGTGTGTGTTTTGTGAGTGTTCATGGCCTCTCATGTGAATGTATGTTTGTGTGCTTGTGTAATTGTTTCTATTTGTGTTTGTGTTAGTAATATTGGGACATTCATACACGATGATATATAATAAAGAAAACCGGCCATTCTTCAGAGGGTTCTGCTCCAGTGTCAGAGTGGCAGCGGTTGCCATGGCGCTGTTTACAAACACTTCTCCCTCCCTTTAGCCTTTCTTCCCCTCAAGCGGAGGGGCTGGTTGGGAGGTGAGTACAATCGATTCACAATCGAACCGACATTACTCTGTTTGGAAGCTAATGCACTTTCGACTGAACTGGAAGAAAGAGGAGGGGAGAAGGAAGGGGGGAAAACGCACACAACAAAAACCAGTTGGAGAGTGTGTTACGGCGAGGAAAAGAAAGGGTTGTATTGAGGCGGAAAACATGTTCTCGGGGAAGAAATCAATTAAAACGAACCTTTAAATTACACCGCATGGCCGCGCCACCTCTATTAGGGTGCCGGGGCACTGCTGTGGTCTGAGTGAGCGACGAGCGGCGAGGGCCCACAACCACTGTGAAAAGTGCTGCAATAATGGCAGACTGGTGTGAGATGTCGAGTTGTGGCGGCGCCTCCGCACTAAACTCTCTTCTGTGTGGGGTTCGCTTGGTTTGCCGCCAAATCCTCATTGCGTATGGAAGACGGTCCAATTTTGGTTCAATTCAATTGTATGCATAAGGAGTCTTTCACAATGGCCATTGTTACAAAGCAGATTAACAGAATTGTATGGAGGTGTCGTGCTCGCATACAAAACAGTCTCAATTGAATATGTATGTCTCAGAAAACGAGCCCTCCTGCACGCTAAAGCCATCGCTAAGAAGCCTGTTATGAGTTGTTGATGGGTAGTTGACTTAAAATGACAATTCTGTCATCATTTTCTCAACATAATGTCTTGCCAAACCCCTTTGACTTTCTTTTATCATTTGAACACTAAAGAAGAAGCTTTGATGAATGTTCACGCTTCTCTTTTCCATGCAATGAAAGAATATGGTGGCTAGGGAAAATAATGAAAAAGCACAATGAAAGCCTAGTAAAAGTACTTCATGTGAGTCTTCTAAAGCATCCAGTAGCTTTATGTGATAAACAGACCAGAATCTGATTTAAGTTCATTGGGTTAGAGTGTGGTCACAAAGTACTTTTGTTTTTGCAAATTTTCATGGACAAAATCCAGTAGTTTCAATAGGAATCCACACAATCGCGAATTTCAAGTGAGGACGAAAGGTTTCCCCATACAGATTTCGCAACGGGTTCAAGTTGGTCACGCAGAATTGCCGCATTGACTAACAGAAACCTGGTTCATTTGAAAATGACGTCTATGTGAGTGATGCTTTTAAACATCTCATTACTACTGACATTATTCAATTTCGCTAATGTTACCGACCCTTTAAAATTAAATTTAGAATTTTGATTTCAGGTGATCTGTCACTTTAACATTTGGAAATCAAGATAAGTCCTCTTGTGGAGTTGAAGTAGAGGGTTCTTTATCTGAGGGACTGGGATGGGCCTCCTTGCGGAGCTTTGCCGTAGGCCCTTCCACTCTATCACAAAGACAGGCCTGTATACACAGTCAGGATGTGTTCTCAGTTATGTGTCCGTACCACAGTGTCTTGTTTGTACAAGGCTGGCCTCAATGTTGTGCTGTTCTACAAGGCCATGTGGCTAGACACAGCTGAGTGCCTCTCGAAGGAGCTGCATCAAAGGGCCCTATATTCAGAAACAGACAGGTTGAGCATGTTACCTGCGCGGAACGGCTGTTTAGAAACAGGAGGGCTGGATTAAATGAAACATATTCAGCACTCTCAGGTAATTACATCAGCATGTAAAAGTCTAATTAGGAATCTCCAGCGGGACACATCTACTGACACTAATTAAATATAGTCAATCCTGCATTCCCCTCAATCCCACCATTTCAGGATGTGTTCTCAGTTATGTGTCCGTACCACAGTGTCTTGTTTGTACAAGGCTGGCCTCAATGTTGTGCTGTTCTACAAGGCCATGTGGCTAGACACAGCTGAGTGCCTCTCGAAGGAGCTGCATCAAAGGGCCCTATATTCAGAAACAGACAGGTTGAGCATGTTACCTGCGCGGAACGGCTGTTTAGAAACAGGAGGGCTGGATTAAATGAAACATATTCAGCACTCTCAGGTAATTACATCAGCATGTAAAAGTCTAATTAGGAATCTCCAGCGGGACACATCTACTGACACTAATTAAATATAGTCAATCCTGCATTCCCCTCAACCCCACCATTTACACACATCCAGATATCTCACACACCACACAGACTGGTGAAGTGTGTGTGTTAAATGGGCTCAACAGTAATGTTTTATTTGGATGGTCGGTCAGACTAGTAGTTCATAATGTTATTTGCCCTCAAAAAAAAGACATTCTTACAAATTTTGAAACCCATAGATTGGCATTCAGATATATATGAATGAATTGTAATACAAATGGTAATCTCTATTACAATGTATTACTAGCTGTTTTATTTATTGTTTTTATGTTCTGCATGTTAGTCACCCATATGATTTTGATTTGATGGGCAAAAGTTGTTCAAATATTAATAAGCAGTTTTGTTCTCTTTTTTTTTTCAAAGAAATTTTAATAAAAGATTATACCCAAACTACTTAATTATTCTTTCTTTTGAAGAACTTTCCTCTTTTAAGTAGGATTTTTCTTCTTCTTTGTGATATAAAAACAGGCTACTTTTGACTTTGTGAATATTTAAAAAAAATCAAAATGATTTTTAATTCAGATAATTAAAAACATGCTTATCTTAAAAGCGATATACAAAAGAGTATTCAAGACATTGTATCTATGAATTGCATTTTATAGTAATTTTGAATAAATTTGCATATGGGGACTAAAAATTTGCATCATGACATTGATGGAATAAATTCCTAGATGTACATCAGAAAGTCATGTGACTTTGCCCTAATTCATGTGATTGAAGAATGCTGTGAATAAAGCTAAAAACTAACCAGTGGACAAATACCATTGCATAATAATATATTTATTGTACTGTATATATCATCCTTCCACAGCTCAATATTCAACAAATCACATCATAATGTTTACATTTGCGAGATGTAAAAACACAAGATCAACAAATATAAGTATGTCAACGCAGAACAGCTCCAAAACTCTCTCGCAGGGTCTTGGGCCCCACTTATTAATAAATACTTTTGCCTCTGGTGTGTGAAAGCTGGTATTTAGGAAAGAGGGCAGGGAATAGATATAGATCGGATGCAGCTCAATGTGTGTATTGTGTCTCCGTCTGTTTTAAGGTTCGACTGTGAGCCTCCTGTGGCATTTTTTCGTCTTTCAGTCAGTGCCCTTTGACCCTGAAGTCCGTCTCTGATGACTGCGTTTGTGTGCGCGTCTGGTTTGGAGTGACTTGTGCATGGTTACAGTACTAATTTACTACCCCACCGTTTGTGTCTCTTCTAATTAAGGCCAAGTCATGGCAGACTAGAGCTGGGCCCCATCATACGTCTGCTCCTTATTATACATTGAGCCTCGCACTCTCTAACACAGTCACACACACAAACGGAGATATTACCCTCAGGTCCAGTTTAAT
Organism: Sinocyclocheilus anshuiensis; assembly: GCF_001515605.1. Classification (NCBI taxonomy): domain Eukaryota; kingdom Metazoa; phylum Chordata; class Actinopteri; order Cypriniformes; family Cyprinidae; genus Sinocyclocheilus; species Sinocyclocheilus anshuiensis. Next base: position 234,684 of record NW_015549638.1, read on the forward strand.
CACTTTCTTCCTTCAAGTGCAGACTCGGGGGGAGGAGCATGCTAATTCCGGCAGGGGGTCGCCAAGGTAGCGAGGGGCTGCAAGGGCGGGACAATGGCAGTGTGCAGGGCATTGATTTGAACCATACCTCTGTACATTCCTCTACAAAACACAATGAAGTGCATTATCCTGCTCGACTAACCCCCCTTCATCCCGACCCCTTTCCTCTTCTCTCTCCAACAAAGAGCCTTTCACCCGGTAATGTCTAAAGCTTCTCGTCCCACTTACTAACTGTTCTCACCTTAGACACACGTATGTCTATATGTACAGGCCAACATTGGCACAATGTTGTGTACTGTAGAACCCCAAACTTTTCTGGTTAAAGTTCGCCCAAAATATAAGTTTGGATACTAAAAGAACTAAGAAGCAGTCTTTTATATAAAAAGAGATAGATGCTTTAAAAAATGTTCACGCTGCTCTTTTTTAGTAGAAGTTAAGCATATTGTGACTAAGGGCTGTCAGGCTCTAAAAAGTACAAAGCAACACCCTAAAAGCAACATAAAAAAGTCCATATGACTGGTGTGCTGTATTTCAAGTTTCTGAAGCCAAATCATCTCTTTATATAAGGAACAGAGTGAAATTCGAGTCGCTAATTTGAGTCGCTATGCACTGGAAATCTTTATCATAGCTCTCAAATCTCATTTGCAGTTCTGCACATTCTCTGTAACTATTAGTCATATGCCTGAGAAAAAGGTCCTTGATGTCATAGATTTTGTCACATCTATGACATTTGAGGGGGTACTGTCCCTTTAAGAAACAGGATGTTTTTTCCTGCTCGCTTTAAAGGGTTAGTTCACCCAAAAATGAAAATTAAGTCATTAATTACTCACCCTCATGTCGTTTTAAAAACCCTTAAGACCTTCGTTCATCTTCGGAACACAAATTAAGATATTTTTGATGGAATCTGAGAGCTGTCTGACCCTGCATAGACAGCAACACAACTGAAATGTTCCCAAGTCCAGAAACATAGCAAGGAGATCTGTAAAATAATCCATGTGACATCAGTGGTTCATCCGCAATTATACGAAGCTACGAGAATACTTTTTGTGCGCAAAAGAAAAGAAAAAAAAACAACTTTATTCAACAATTCGTCTCCTCCGCATCACCCTGGTGCCATTTTG
>NW_015549638.1:236799-240005 GCF_001515605.1 Sinocyclocheilus anshuiensis
TAGTATACTTAAAGTATGATGTAAAGTTAAACTTACGAGTATACTTGCAGTATAAAACTACTAAACTAGTAGTTTACTGAGACTATACTTCAAAGTGTACTAAAAATGCTACTACAAGTATTTAATTAGTAAACTATCAGTATACCTAAGTTAACTTTTAGTATAGTTGCAGTACAAACTAAACATTTTGATGTAAACTAGTTGTGTACTCAAAGTGTACTACTGTTATACTTAAAGTATACTTAAAAGTATACTTTTATATACTAGAAAGTGGGCCAATTTAGTCCCAAGGAGTATTGAAATAGTACACTTACAAGTATGCTACTAGTACACTGATATTTGTATACTTACTACATAAAGTATACTTAAAAATATACTTGAACTTTACTTAAGTATACTTACTAAAATAAACTTGAAGTATACTACTTTTTGGTAAGGGTTGCTACGTTTCTGGACTTGGGAACATTTCAGTTGCGTTGTTGTCTATGCAGGATCAGACAACTCTCAGATTCCATCAAAAAATATCTTAATTTGTGTTCCGAAGATGAACGAAGGTCTTAAGTTTGCATTTTTATCTGTCTATCAGCTCAATCGAGAGCCCATTGCACACAAAATAACAGGGAATTTATCTTTGTATCTGTTTCTTAACAAATACAGATTATCATTTAACTCGTGTGGCTGTATGTTTGCATATCAGCAGGAGAGAGAGAGCAGAAAAACACTTAAACCACTTTATTGGACTTGTTCGCCGTGTAAACAGCACAGAGTAAACAGTGTCAGACTCGAGTGTCGAGTCCAAATCTATTCCAGAACCGTTCGGTTAATTAAAGCCATCCTTCCCCATGTACAAGCGAACAAATCAGCTGTCTTAATTATGATAATTAGCAGCAACATCCTTTCAGATTCTTCCACAAAAAAAACGGAGAAATTGAATCGCATGATGCCACTCGTTAACGAGGTCGTCAGTCAAGCAGCACAGCTAATTACGACAGGAGGGAGATTTCTCTTCAGAGCAACGCAGTGATTTTTCACCAACGAGTCAAGGAAGACGCTCACACACACAGTGCCGGGGTTCCCCAATGCTATCGCACACACACACACACACTTATATATACGGACCTCTGCTTATCGCGTTACTTCCTGTATGCGAAACTGACTCTTGGGAGGTTTGCGATCACGACCGGTTTATATTTTCTAGTTCTGTTCTCTTGCCATTTTAAATGGTTGACTGCGTCTCTGTGCAGCCTGTCGAGGTCAGTTCAGACGCTTCAGCTCCCATTTAAAAGAACAAGTTGCAGCAGCCTCTGTCTGAGAACATGCATCTGTATTTGAGAGGGTATTGTAGATGTGCACTTATGTAAGTGTGTTATCTGTGTGTGAGAGTGTGTAGAGCAGGGCTGATTGAATTAGAGTAATTAGAGACAGCTCACAGTGTCAGTATTTATTGTATCATTGCCAATCATAATGTTTAATAATGTTTTACTAATAAAATCCATGAATTATATTCTGATGTAATTGTAATATATTTTATATATATATATATACACACACACATATTTTTGTTATTATCAATTTTCATATATAAATAGAAATATTTTTCAATTATTTTTTAATAATGTTTATTTTTTTAAATGTAAAACATCATTTATTCATTTTTACACACTGCCTGTGTAAAATGCAATTTCAATATATTTATAAGGTCAATTAAAAATCATTTTAATATAAATTGCTATATATTTATTTATTTTATATTTTATATGAATATTTATATATTTTTGTTATTTTTTTATGTAAAACATCAATAATTTCTTTATTTGTTTTTACACACTCTCTGGAATAACTGGAATAATATGAGAGAGAGAGAGAGAGAGAGAGAGAGCGCTATTGCATTAGACAACAATAGCAAGTTCAATTCATCAGTCTCTCTGACAGAAGGGTGGCAAACACAAAACCTTTGTTGAAAGAACTTATATCACATCTAGGCTGAAGTTTGCCCAAAGGGATAAAATAGCTCCATTTTGCAGATCTTTTCTATGGCCTGATAATACCAAAACTTTGAAGCCTTAGGCAGTATGCAGCATCCCTGCAGTAAAGTATGGTGGATACTTCAGGGATCCTTCTCTGGGGCAGGAACTGGAAAACTCATAAGGATGGAGAGGGAAAATGGATGGAGCTAAGTCCAGATAAACCCTGTAGGAAAACGTGCTGAAATCCGGACAGGCACTGGGCCCTGGAAGATGATTCAGATTCCAACAAGACAATGACCTGTAACATACTGCAGTAGTCAGACCGGAGTGGCTTGAAACCAGAAAGGTTAATGTCTTGGAGTGGCCCAGTCAAAACTCAAACCAACTGAGCACCTGTGAAATGACTTACATGCTGCTGTTCAAAAACTTCATGAGGAAAAAATGACAAAAATTAAGATACATGATGACAGAGACTCTCAGAGACATTAACACCTGACATGACTGTCCAAACTCTATTGACTCTGAGGACAAATGCTTTTCTTTTTCAGTTTCTTTTTACCTTTATTATTATTTACATTTATTTAGTGGAATATCAGATGATTCATTTGGCTTTTTCTTTGACTTTGTATTGAAATCTCTAGTAATTGCAATGCCGTTCTTGTAATACATGGTCTCTGAGTTACCTGATGTACACAGTAAAATGTATGATGTCCAAAGAACTGTGCATATGCACACTAACCTGAATTCTGTAATGATTGTGTGTTGCAGAGTGTTCAGTGCAATCTCGCCACACATTCACACTCTCTACAGGAGGAATGAAGACAGGTGAAGCTGAAGACAGGTAAGAACCACAGCTCCTGCTCACTTTGGGGATTTTTACTATAAAAAATATAACTGATGAGACACATCTCATTTCTGCACCCTACACAGGTAACTGGTGCTTCTTGACACATGGGGAAATTGTCACAAGGATTATATCTCAGTTCTAACTAAAAGTCCTGTTATATACATGTGTTTTCTCTAGCATGGGCTTAACTTTCTTAAAGGGGTTGTTCATTACGATTTCACTTTTTTAATGTTAGTTAGTGTGTAATGTTGCTGTTTGAGCATAAACAATATCTGCAAAGTTACGAAGCTGAAAGTTCAATGCAAACAGAGATATCATCTTTTAAAATTCTAGCAGTTTAATGCCTACAAAAACGGCTGGTAGGGACTACAACAAGTTACTTCCCGGGTTCG
>NW_015549638.1:240015-245167 GCF_001515605.1 Sinocyclocheilus anshuiensis
AGCTCAGCTCCAACAATGAACTGTTCCAATTATACACTTATTTTCACATAGCTATGAGAAGCGTTAAACATGGCTTTAAACTGCGCATGCAGTTGCCATACTGTAAGGCACTTTAAGACTGTAAAGCTTTAATCAGGATAAAACCGTATATTAAAAGCTAACATAAGCAGTAGCAGTGTTCGAACTATACCGTGGACTTTGGGGGAGTCCACTTGAATAATATCCTCTTCTTCTCAATCGGGCTCAAACTGATAAGTGATATTAACAATGCCGTTGTTTACACTACAACCGGAGCACATGCCGCTGAGGTGAGGGGCGGGTCGTTTAGATGCGCACTAGAGGCGGTTTAGCCAATCCCAACACACTGGGCTAGCTAACCAATCAGAGCACATCGCCTATTTCTGAGGGCGGGGCTTCATAAAACAGGAAAAGATCAGCCCGTTTCTCAGAGAAGGGACAGAGCTGTGTGAAATAAAGGTAAATTATGTGAAAAATAATGCGTTTTTTTTTTTTTTAACGAAGCATTAACACATGCTAGACTGCACCCCATAAACACAATCAAGCCTAGAAAAAAAACAGTGAACCACCCCTTTAAACACAAAGGGCTAGCTAACCAATCAGAGCCCATCGCTTATTTCTGAGGGTGGGGCTTCATAAAAACAGGAAAAGATCAGCCCGTTTCTCAGAGAAGGGACAGAGCGGTGTGGAATAAAGGTAAATTGTGAAAAGTAATGCGTTTTTTAAAAAACTAAGCATTAACACATGTTAGACTGCACCCCATAAACACAATCAAGCCCAGAAAAAAACCAGTGAACCACCCCTTTAAATTAGTTGAGTTTTTTTTTTTCCTCATTTTGGTAACACATCTCACCGAACTTCACACCACACCACATTTATTTTTATTTTAGAATTTTTTTTCTGAAAGTTGTTTGGTAAAGTTGTCACATTTTTGTTGTGATTTTTAACATATCACAGAACTGTTTTTATTTATTTATTTATTCATTTTTTTACGTTTAAATTAAGCTGAAAATCTCACTCAGGGGTATTTAATGGTAAGTTTCATTGTCAACTTACTCCATAGAGTGTGACAAGATGCCCCGCTATTGTCACCAGTGGTCAATGTGTATTCAGTGAACTGTAGAGTATGTTTTTTCCTTGGCAATAACAGTGGATACGTTCAAGATCTTGTTTGTAGCCATAAATTGGCAGTTACACACACACACACACACACACACTGTATGAATGTATCTAAAGTAAAGGAAAAGATGTTTTCTTATTTTATTGCATTAATCATTTGAAAATTACAAATAAGTGGCTGTATGATATGTAACTTTTTATTTTTGACAAAATAAATATGTCTGCTTAAAAAAAATCAAATAGCTTTAAAAGTTAATGTCTCTGTTGTTTTATAACAAATGAATAAAATATCACTTTTATGAACAAGAATAGAAAAAAAACAAGCTCGAAGAAATGCTGAAATTAATATCCAGTCTGGGCTCAAGCTTAGGTGTCTCAGCTTTTATTTGTTTCTGCTCATTACATGCTGAACTTGTGTTTACACGAAAGCAAAGGGAAATATCTCCATTTAAGAAGGAGAGCAAATCTCCAGTGTTCCCAATGTCATTATTCATCTTTTTCTTTTAATGAATCTGAAATAATTATTTGGTTTGAGGAGTGCAATCCCTAATAAGGTGTAGCAGGAAAAACAACAGGGGAAAAAGGAATCGGGGAGCGGCATCTTTTGAGTACAGCCACTGTGTTTGTGTTAATGAATGCAGGTTAGGTTAATGACGAGGAATAGACTTCAAACAGCGCTGTGAGGTTGTCTGTCTGTGATGAGGGTCTTTTTGATGCTTTTTCATAACTGCTTCTAAGGGTAAAGTCTTTGCATTGGCTGTTCTCATCTCTATAGCACACAGTGTCACATACACGCTGAACTCTGATCAGGGCTTTAGGTCAGCAAATCTGTTGTAGAAATCGGGCGTAACGCTCAGTGATTGGAGATTGAAAATGGCTTGTCCAATCACTGACAGCCGTCCTCACGGGCTGGAGAGAGAGATGCAGTGTGACATTGCGCAAAATCATTTAACAGGTCTGCTGAGGTTAACAATGTGGGCTGATTTGGACTTTTACATAACTTAAGGCATCATATTATCATCAGGGTGGTTGTTAAAGTCATGTTTTTTTTCTATAGAGAGTGTGTGGTGTGTAAGTGAGTCTCAATAAAGTTGAGACCCCATCTGTATGTACAGTATATGTGAAGTGACACTTGAATATATACTGTAAATGTAGGGCTGTCAAAGTTAACGTGTTCATTTATTTAAATGCAATTAAACACATTTATCTAATTGTTATATTTTTCCTAACCAATCTACATATAGTTTTGTGTGGGAAAATTAATTACCACATAGATTGAGTTAGATGGAGTAGCTGTCATCTATAATTACAGGTCTCCTCGCAAAGGGGATCATCATTTTTGGGATGCCATAGTATCTGAATCTCCTTCATATCTTTCTATATCCGCATCTGTTTTTACACCCTTTCTCAGTCTTTTACATCCTATCAGCATTCATTCTCTTTGTATCCGTCTTATTTGATGTCGTAAGTGCATGTTGTCTAGCTGACTGAGGGCTGTTTAATTTGAGCTACCCAGATGAAAACAAACAGGCTGTTCCATCACTCATCTCTCTCCTTTGGACTTTTTCCTTCCTTCCTTCCTTCCTTCCCTCCTTGCTTTTTTTCTGGTCTGCTTCTCCTATCATTCTTTTGTGTACACACCATTCTATTCACTTCTCCTTCATTTCACTCTCTCTCTTTCATTTGTTCATTTTCTTTTGTTCTCTCAATCATTTCCTCCTCCTTTTTTCTCCCCCACAAGCTCTATCCTGCTTTCTCTCGCACTAATTGTGTTGTGAAACACCTTTGCTGTGTGTTCAGGGCCCGAGTCCATCAGGGTCTGTGTGTGTGTGTGTGTGTGTGTAGTGAGCGTTTGATGTGTAGTGCTGTCCGCGCTGCTCTGTATGCTGGTGAGAAGGGGATCATTATGTGTGCTTGTATTCGAGTCGTTTTTATTTAAGACGCTAGACAATGGACTGGTGATTGAAGAAAACAGCAGGCTGACAATGAGTCTCTGTGTCTGATAATGCAGCACCATCCTGCCGGGCGGCTTTAGGAGGGCCCCGGCTCATTGTGGCTCTGAGGAGAAAGGGAGAGAGGGAGAGAGAACAAACCCGCTGCTTAGTAGAAGGAATATTTTGTTGTGGTATGTCATTATTTTGCAAATTTGTATTATCTCATCATGTTGTCTTCATTGTAATTGCGGCTAATTAGAGGGCTAGTTAGAGGCTGGGCTTTGAGGCTAGCTTTAGCGTGAAAGAAGCCCGCCGATTAGCGCTCTCCACCGGAGGAAGCACAGAAAGGGGAGATTAATCTGGTTACCTTGACGACACTCGCTTCCATCTGCGAGGAACAATGCGGTTTTGTTTCTTTGGATCAGTTCGGATCAACAGAACGTGGTGCTCTCGCTTTAACAATGCCCAATTCTGTCTAACCTTCACTGCCGCCCTCCTGTTTCGGGCCCCCCTACCACCTCTACTCCTTCTCCTCCAAATCTTCATCCCCTCACCTCTTCATTCCTCGGTTTTCTCGCTTCTTGACGTCCCTGTGATCTTTCAGACAGCGTGACTTTTATAGTCTTTGAAGTGTACGTATTAGAGATGGCCATTGTGATTGTTTTTGTCTACTTGACATGAAAGATTAATCATCCAACTACTCAAGTACGTGACAAAAATATCATCCAGCTATTTGACAGGTAAATCATTCAACTGTTCAAGAACTTGACAGGTAAATAATTAGACTACTTGACAGATACACATCATTCAAATGTTCACATGCTGGAAAGGTAAATCCTCCGATTAATCGAGAACTTGACAGATAAATCATTCGACTTCTTGACAGATACTTGACAGATTAAGTCTGTGTCTATTTGAGACTTCAACAGTTAAATCATCCAAGTACTCAGGAACTCAACCCATAAGTCATCCGAACAGTACTTGCTAACTTGACAGATAAATAATTTTAGTACTTGTAAACTCTACAAATATAAATCATCCAAATACTCAACAAACAAATCATTTGATTACTCGATCACTCACCAGATAAATCATCCAACTAGTCAAGTACATGCCAGATATCATCCAACTAGTTGAGTACATGAGTTAAATCATGTGAGTACCCAAGAACTCAACCAATAAGTCATCCGACTACTTGCTAACTTGACAGATAAATCATTTGAGTACTTGTAAACTTAACAAATACAAATCATCCAAATACTCAACAGACCAATAATCCGACCATTTGACAGGTAACTCATTTGATTACTCAGTCACTCAGCAGATAAATCATCCGACTACTCAAGAACTTGACAGATAAATAGTATATTATTACTCAACAGAAAAATCATCTAATGACTTTGATTCTCAACAAGTACTATTACTTGAGTACTTGGTGTACATGTGACCTGTTTTTTGAGTACTCTGGTACTCGTGTCCATCCCTAGTGTGTGTTGATTGAAAGGCAGGAGAATGGGGTTGTGTGTTGTGACAGGCGGAGGTTACCAGAGGTTGTGACCTTGTCACACCAAGCCTGAAGATTTGTCCTCAAATCCCCCTCTGGGCTGAAAAGCACTTAATGAAATAATACACTCGTCTGACTGTAGACACAGCTCAGGGACTCCCCTGCTAACATCAACCTCGGAGACAGTGAGCTTGTACAGTGGAAGAGAAAAGGCTGTTAAAAGTAAAAAAGTCTTTTGTTTTCTTTGTGATGAGGAGGAAAAGAGAAGAAAAAAGAGGAAGAAAATCAGCCTTGCAGATCACATGTAAGTGTTCATTGTGATGAGCAGTTAAGAGTTGGAGCACAAAACACTCTCTCCATCTGGTGTTCACTTTGCACTCTGAACAGAAAAAGAGAGAGAGAGACACAATTGAAAGAATGCCAGTGACATCTGCTCCCATGGGCGCCACAATGGAGATCCATAGAGATCATACTCACATAGCCCTCACTTACAAAGACACCACTGTACGTGTGTGTGTGTGTGTGTGTGTGTGTGTGTGTGTGTGTGTGTGTGTGTGTGTGTATTCACACTGTGTGG
>NW_015549638.1:245521-257982 GCF_001515605.1 Sinocyclocheilus anshuiensis
TGTGTGTGTTCATAATCCATGTGATCTGGGACTCCACAGCATCTTGACAAAGCCATGCCCATTGTGCCATCCAAAGATGAAACTTTCAAACTTCTGTTCTGTATTATAATTTAGAGAAATGTAGTGAAATACATTTATTTATTTGTGTTTGGATATTGTTGACAGTCTGTTGGTCTGACAACTTTATGCCATTGTTAAATATATAACATGTGTTCCCAAACGAGTTAAGTAAGACATGATGTACAAGCAGCCTGTTGTTACTGCAAAAATAAACACAGACAGAGTGATCAGGTTTCTTATTTACAGATTATGACCGGCTGACTGTTTAACTTATTCTATGAATATATATATTAAAAATAAATATTTGACATGAAAAATGTATTCAAGTTGAAATTATTTTATGTAAAGAAAAATTATACATGACAAATGATCCTAGCATATAGAAAATTGTTCACCAGGGACAACAGTAAATTATACAGTTTAGTGATTACTGCATATCAAAGTATTTGACTGCACAATGTCACAATTAACCAATCAGAATTATATGTTCCAAAGAACAGTGTAATAATAGCAATATATTGTGTTGTGTTGGCAGTTTATTAGCACATACATATTTTCCCATGTACACTGCTGTTAAAAAAAATTATTTGCTTTGCTTTGCTTTCTTTCTTTTTTAAGAAATTAATACTTTTGTTCTGCAAAGATGATAAATGTTGTTCTTTTGAACCTTGTATTCATCAGAGTCCTTTAAAAAATGATCACTGTTTCCACAAAAATATTAAGCAGCATAGCTGCTTTTTAAGAACTGATACTAAGAAATGTTTCTTGAGCAGCAAATATGAATATTAGAATGATTTCTGAAGGATAATGTGATGCTGAAGATTGTAGTAAAGGAGTAAAGACTGCTGAAATTTAATCTTTGACATCACATTATAAATTACATTTGTAATGAATTATTTCAATTACAAAATATATTAAAATAAAAAAAATATTTAAATTGTAATAAAAAACAATATTACTCTTTTCACTATATTTTGATCAAATAAATGAAGGCTTAGTAAGCATAAGAGACTTAAAAAAAACCATGAAACATCTTATCCACCCAAACCTTTGAACATTAGTCTATACAATATAATATATGTTTATTACTTTTTATTTTACATGCTATAATTCATAAATGTACCAGTTTTTGTCAATTTTTCCAGTTTCAACTTAAAGCATCTTCTATCCAAGCAAATGAGGGTAAGGCTAGTGTGAGTATGTGGGTTTGTTATTGCGGGGGTGTGTTTTTGTGTGTTTCTGCATACTTATCTTTGAGGAAAATTTCCCCTGTTGTGTTTCATGTGCATTCAAACAGGAGTCTGACGATACGCTCATAATTTTCATAAGTCATCTCTCTCCAAATATCTTCAAAGATTTGCAGAGTGCCAAAGATTTTCACCGGGGTTTTTTTTTTTTCTCGCGCCAGTTCTGGCGCGGTGCAGCAAGGAGTGGGGAACAACAAAAAACAAAAAAAAAAACAATATCTGAACAGAAAGTGTTTTTAAAGGGCCTCCGTCAAGATGAACTTTCAGATGTGTCTCCAACGGCACACATCTGCTGTGTGTGGTACATCTGTTCTTCAGCCACTGAAAGCTGAGAGGAAATATCCTCATTATTGAAGCGTCGCTGATTATTCATACATTCACTCAATCATTTGTTCACCCACCTGTTTATTGGTTCACTTCTTCTTCACGTCTTCACAGAGGAAATGAGGGTGTTTTGTTTGGGGAAATTGTTTTGGTTTGAGTTTACATATGGAAGCCAACCGAAATGTTGGAATTTGGAGCCAAGATGGCTCTCATGATACACTTGACCAGATAGAGCTGTGTGTGTGTGTGTGTGTGTGTGTGTGTGTGTGTGTGTCTACACCTGATGATTATGCCTGTTTTGGCAGGAGCAGTGGGGGCTATCGTGCCACGTCCTCTCAGTGGTCTGCTTACCGTCATGGCAACCTAGCCGTGGCCCCGCTCTCTTAATGGCAGCATTTATGACATGATGTCACCTGTGTGAGCAAGCTATTGTTTGACTCCTGTCCATGTGGCATTTTCCCCCCAAATACACGGCCTCTCTGTTACATACACACTCAGAGGAGGTGGCCAAGTGCCTTTCGCACTGCTCTAAATTCTACTGCTTCAGTCGTGACTCCTTAATAACCTAGGACATTTTTCATGTTGTTCTAAAAATGTATGATTTTCTTTATTAAGAATACGATGCTGATTCTTTTCAGTATAATGAAAGTGAATAGAGACTGGGGTTGTCAAGCTCAAAAATAACAGAAAAAGTGCTCTGTGTCAAGCTTCTGCAGTTGTACAAGCATTGTGTGAGAATCAGACTGAAAAATATTCACTAAAAATCTCAATTTCTGCACTGGCACGTTCATGAGAGGTATGGCAAATTATGACCAAAAATCTTTTATTTAAAATCTTTTCAATGCTTTAGTTGATCAAGTTCAGAAAAGCTGAATGATTTGTTCACAAATAGAATCTGGTCCTTTTGATTGGGCTATAAATCATACAATATTACTTTCATTTAGTGCTTGAGTTATGCACTTTTATGGTGCTTTTGTGTCTTTTTTTTAGCTTGAAAGCTTTGATCCCCATTTATTGTAATTGCATGGAAAAGAGCCATCAGCACATTGCTCAACATTTCTCCCTTTCTTTTCCACAGTAGAAAGTCATAAAAGACATTTAGGAGACTGAGTAAAAATATATAATTTCCCTTTAAAGTAAATCACTTTTTTTTTTAAATCTAGTAATACATTCTTGCCACCTACGTATCATTTCATGTAACAGCCATGTATTTTCTTTTCCTAATGAAACAATCAAAAGTGTGCGTGATTATGAACGTGGTGTCCGTGAAGATCAGCGAACAGATGGGAATTAGTCATTGTTGAATATCAAAGAGTGCATGGCATCGGAAACAGATCCTACAATCAGAGGAAGTGACATGGGAGAGAGATAAAGAATAAAAATTAAAACCAGTAGAGAAAGTACAGAATAAGCAGAGCAAACTCAAAGACCCATGACTTGATGATATAGGTACCCAAGAGATGGGGTTTTTTTTTGGGTGAGTTTGCAACCAGGGTATTGTCTTTCCCAAACGCACACATAGAGAGACACACAGACACACACGGGTCCCCTCCCCTCGTCGTGCCATGCAGTCTGCTTGGCGATGCCCTCTGTGCCATCTGTAGCCTGTGCCCTGTGTGCGTGCCCCTCCCCCGCCCTCCTGCACTGTGCTGGGTGGGCTTAACCATCTGTGTGCCAGAGGGGGATCACAGGAAATGGACATGATAACACACAAACATACACAAGCACGTATACATCCAGTCTCTGCATGTTTGATCCTTAGCTGTACTACGTCTTGTAGTCTTAACAGTCCTGTATGCTGGTAATAATGAGCACTAATCTACTACTCTGCCATATATGAGTAGTTAAATTAAGGTCAAGATTTGTTATTAAAAAGTAGTGACCAGTATATTGGTCAGGCCACGTAATTGGCTGATATTTGGGCCTTGTATGATCTCGATTGCAATAATTATATTTTATTATATATTCATTTGTAAATGTATTTTATATAATATTTAATTATACATTCATTATATTCATTTATAATATTTGGTTATTTATTAAGTACGTATTTATTTTATTTTATTTTATTATGGACATTTGTCATTAATACTGTCATTTGGTCTAATTATTATATCATATTTAGTCATACAATATTTGTTAAATACAATAATGTATATTGTACATATTTTATTATTTTGCCAGGGATACTTGTCAGTTATATAGATATGTGTCTATGTATGTGTATAACTATATTGTGCTATGATGAATAAATACTAAACAAATATTATTTTGTAATAATTACATAGTAAAAACATTGTCCCTTTTGTCTTGATTTCTTTCCGTCCTCCCCTCTTTTGTTTTTCCGCTTTCCTCCTTTGCATTCCCAGAATAACTAATGAGGAAGTTAGTGCTGGATTGCAGTGTTTGAGGATATTTGGCAGTCTGGGAATGGGGAAAAGTCTTGGATGTTTGGCAGGTTTAAGATGGTGTGTGTGTGTGTGTGTAAGGAAGGATCTAGGATGTTTGGATGAGATTGCATGGCACCATGTCTGACAGTTTGGCATGGTAAGTGTTGGCCGTATGTGTTTGTTAGGTAGTCTAGGAGATTTGCCGCTCTGAGGGTCAGCAGTGTCAGGTGTTTGGCTGGAAAGGGGAGGTGGTGTAGGGCTTTGAGCTTGTAGTCCTCAGGAGTTGACAGGACCGTGGTGGGCAGAGTGGAGTGTTTGGCGGCAGGAGAATGAGGGGGCAGAATGGGTGTTCTGGATGGACGGGGATGCCCATGGCACAGAGAGGAAACATGGCTGGAGGATTATACAGAAAGAGAGAGAGTGGAATCTAGGTGGCAGAAGGGAAAGCCGAGAGAGAGAGAGGATGTGCCTTCAGGTGAACAGGATTAAGAGAAAGATATGTTTGCGGTTCCCCTCAGAACTCCCGCTGCCTCTCTTTCCTTCTTGCTCTCCCTCGAAGGCTAATCGGCTTCCTCAAAAGCAGTCATTGCAAACATTATAGTTCCTGCAGAACAAACAAGAACACCACCGCCGTACCGTAGCTTTCTATCCCCAGAGGTAAGAAAAATTACAAATGAGATCCCTTTGATATCAACAGTGTTTTTCCTAGATGGCAATGAAATGACATGGAGAGCAAATGGAGTCTCCTGCTTCTCAGAGTGTTCTCCTAAGAGAAGGACTGCAGTCTCATATGTATGAAAGCCTGTTTCCAAATAAGAGTAAGAAATAAAAATGGTAACCGTGAGATAATAAAGTCCCATCATGAGAGACAAAGTTGCAACTACAAGCTTCTGTACATGTGTCTCCTCCTGAAGTTCCTAAAGAGACCCCAACAATATCTCAAACTTAAATCTCTGAGCAGTACATTTTTGCTTTGGGTCGTTTCTTAGGTAGACACAATCGACTTTCCAAACAATAAGCTCTGTTTTCATCTCGCAGTAGAGCTTTGGTCTTCGCTTCATTCACCGTTAAGAGACGAATGCGGTGGCAGCATCAGTAGAGGCGTGGAGGCAGGCGGAGGATGAGGAGGTGTTGTAGCTGCAGGCTGGAGATCTGAGAGCTTCGCTCCATCCAGCTTCTCACAGATGGACTTTTAGAGGAGCTGCACAAAGCCACTGTGGAGAATCATCTCAACGCTGCTTTCGTCCTCTCTTGTTTTACTTTCCTTTCTCATTCCTGCCTGTGCTGTCTCGCCACAGGCACTTAAGTGTTGAGGCCATGTAGGAGCATGTGCTCTTGAGTGTCCAGGAGAGACCTGTCAGGTGTATACTCTCACCGAATTCTGTCCCGTGTAGAACCCTAGACCCAACCTGCCAAAAACGCACTTGCCTGGGAAGTTTCTAGCAATTGAATGTACAATTCACATTTTGTATACTACTTAAGAAAAATAGCAATAAGACTGCCCAGTCTTTTAATTTTTAAATAACTGTTTTCTATTATGTGTTTTAAAATGTAGTTTATTTCTGTGATGATAAAGCTGAATTTTCAGCAGCCATTATTCCAGTCTTCAGTGTCACATGATCCTTCAGAAATCATTCTAATATGCTGGTTTGGTGATCAATAAACATTTCTTATTATTAACAATGTTGATTGATCAATTCTTTGTTGAACAGAAAGTTAAGCATTTATTTGAAATAGAAAATTTTGTAACGGTATAAGTGTCTTTACTGTAACTTTTAATTAATTTAATCTATTTTGCTGAATAAAATAATAAATGTCTTTAAAAAAAACATTAGAAAAGTAATGTACTTGAGCACAGTCACATTTCAGGCTCTGAACTTTTAGTTCACTTCAATTAACGTAGTAGGGGTTTTTAATTAGGACTTAATTTAATTAGGACTGGAAAAAATTGTCATTTACAACTTAACTGGTTCATGGAGAAGTAAACTAACATTTTAAAGTTTTAAATAAATATTGATCACTTTCAGTTATTGGGCCTGTTAAGAACAAAAGAAACTGGTCTAACATGACTGTTTGGAGTTAGGAAGACTAAATGAATGAGAAGATGAACAGAGGGAGGTAGAGATGAAGGGATGAGAGAATGGATGGATGGATGGGTTCTAGGGGGCATTATCGTTCGTCATTATTTGAGCTCCTGCAGCACTCCATCGCGGCTCTAATGGCGTGAAGACACTTGGTGTTTCTTTTCTCTCTTCTCTCTCTCCCTTTCATTCACACTATTCTTTCCCAAGCCTGGCACTGCTGAGTAGTTTAGTCAGTTAGAGCTTGTTTCAGCCTTGTTAGCAAAGTGAAACACAACAACTGTCTTGTGTGTACCTGTAATCCAGTAGACTGGTTCTTGACTGTCGGTTCACGGTTGGAATGGAGTGATGTCTTCGTTGTAATACATTGTTTTGTAGCGCCTGAGTCGTGTGGGGTTGGTACGTCTCTTTGAAAGTGAAATGAAGCATAATTTTGCCCTCCAGGTTGTGAATATACTTCTCCTACTGAGAGCTTCAAAAGACACGCATCTCACTGGACTGTCAGAGAAAGCAAATGTTCGGTTGTGTTTATATTCATGTCTGCCCTGTACGTTTATGTGTTTATGTATCAGGAATTGGACACTACAAAAGAGTGTGTCAGCAAGTGTCATTGACATAAAGCAGGGGGTTTTAACCTTTACAGACCCAGAGACCCCCATCCAGACTGCAAGGGATAAATGTTAAAAAGGTACATTTCGTTTATAATCTTTATAACATCAACATGATTATTTTCTGTAATGCTGAGCATATCAAAAAGGGAATAAGATTGCATTGTGAAATTAAAGTCAATATATTTGGAAAACATATCTATTAAAATTATGAGAATGAAGTAGAAATTACGACAACAAAGTCAATTCAATGCAAGAGTAAAGTCTTAGCAATACAAGATTAAAGTTGTAATATTAAATATTAGTCAAATCCTACTTTTGGATAGTTTTAGCAATAAAGAAATCTGAAAAGGCAACCAGTGGTCGACTCCTTGGCTTAAGTATTGGAGACGTCGAGCGCGGTGGTTTTTCACTCCTTCAGGGTCGATTACTTTAATTTTCATCCTCATATTCTCTTGAGAAACAATATATCCTCTTCGAATAGCATGCAGATGTAACCATCGATATCCTTGGAGTCGACCACTGGTTGCCATTTCAGATTGCACAAAAGAGACAATTTCCTGAATGTCTGTCTGTGTTTTTCTCCTGAATAAATTCAGTTTCCTACATGACAACTGCAGTGTCCTAATTATAACTCAGTGCTGATGTGCCAAAAGACCAAGGGTTTCTTTATTTCTTAATCCTGTCCTAAAGTAGATTTAACTAAATCGTCCACATCCATTTCTCACACAGAAGCTAACAGAACAACATTTCTTGCCATACATTTTTCTCCTGAAATACTAATTTTATTCTCAAAATATTGTAACTTTAATCTTGTATTTCTATGACTTTGTTCTGGTAATTTTTACTTATTCTAAAAATATTGCAACTTTATTCTTGTAATCTTAAAACCTTTTTTTTTTTTTAAACGCAGTTGTAGTTCCTGCACCCCAGGTTGAAAAATAAATAATTCTGTTATTATTTTCTCACCCTCATGCTAGTATACCCATGTTATGATCATGTTAGTATACCGATAAGACTTTTGGTTTGTGTGTGTGTGTGTGTGTGTAACAAAAATCAGTGCCAATTGGTGGGCTGGTCATTCATGACTACATACTGGCATTATGGATTGCCTAGTGGGTAAAACAGAGAAAAAAACAGTCATTACAACAACAGAGCACCTTACAGACCTGCATGTAATACTCTGAGAAAAGCTGTTGTTGTGTATTTTGTGATATGTTGATATTTACCATTGCCAGATGACTGACAGCAGCAGAGGCAGACAGACAGAGATTTTCTGTGTGTGTGTGTGTGTGTGTGTGTGTGTGTGTGTGTGTGTGTGTGTGTGTAAAGGCGGTCTTCTGCTGAGGAGGGGAGATAAGGACTCTATCTTAATGGCTTCTCTCATCTGCCACTCAGCCATCAGACAGAGATTTCCTCTCACTCAGTCCAGATAAACACACTTCACAACCTTGTCACACGTCTTGCACAAGCCAAAGAGAGAAAGAAAGGAAGTGAATGAGAGATGGGCAACCATAGAGAAGGAATACTTCACCCAAAAATGTATATTCTGTCATAATTTACTCACCCTAATGTCATTTCAAACACACAAGGAGAAATGTGTAGGAATGTGCTGCCCACTCTTTTCCATACAATGAATATGAGGTACTGGAGTTTTCAAGTTTCAAAAGAAACATATAAATATCATAAGTGGACCATATGACAAGCCAATCAGTTGTGAATTTCACAGATTTTGCAGTTTTATTGTAGGTTTTTCACTGGTTTCGTTATACTGGATGAACCAATTCAGTGAAAAGAACCAAAAAAAGAATTCAGTTTAGAGTTCAGAGAAGATTTTAAAAATTGCATTAAAAAATCATGACATGAGGGTGAGTAAATGATGACAGAATTTTTATTTTGAGAATAAAATGAAGTGAAATGCGTGATTTTGAACCACATTATTTTATTCTGTTTGGTTTCAGTAAATTATAAAAATACTGATGGGCTTCAGGAAACTGAAGAACTTCCCTGATTTTGCCTCTTAGGGGGTAATAGCTGAACTCTAGCTGTGTGTGTGTGTGTGTGTGTGTGTGTGTGTGTGTGTGTGTGTGTGTGACAGTGTATGGGAATTGTTTACTGCCTGTCTGTGTCAGACCCTCACTACTCGGGGCCTCTAATGCAGCACAGCTGTGAGGGGGCTTGGACACTACACATCTGCTGAAGGGACCTATTGTGTGTTTGCGTGTGCTGGATGCATGTATTTGTAGAGATAAACAGATAAAGACCATACACACATGCACGTATGTTTCTGTACATTTGTAACCTTTTTTTTTTTTGCATGCATGCAAATAACCTGCATGAACATAAGTGTGCTGTGCAGTTCAATTCTCACATAAAAGCCCACAGTTAGAAAAGTGAAGTTTGTAGATTTGTCGGAATTGAGCGAATCAGCCCATCTGGAGAGTTTGAACCTTGAAAGCATCTGCCTTCTCCATTCATGCTCCCGCTCTCTTAAAAAGCCATCTTCATCAATAGCAGCTTTTAAAGTGGATGAAACTGTTTGGAACTGCTCTTTATTCCTGTTCTGATGGATTTTCTGCTCTCCGTCTTTGTCTCACTGGCTGTTGTTGATGTTATTTGAACTCTTTTTTTTATTTTCATCTATTTCTCCATCACCTTGCAGCCTTGACTCGAAAGATCGTTAAAATGTTTAACTACAGATAATTGCTACCTGAGAGAAGCTAATTAATGTGCCGCTTGCTCTTGTATGCGCGGATTTGAATGTATTTATGTGTGTACATTTTATTCACTATATTCTCTTGCCTTTGAAACATCTCTACAATATCCTGTCCTCTGCCACCACTTTGTATTAGTGCTTTCTAAGGCAAGCACCGCTATTACTACTGCTCAAACTTGGGGTTAGAGGTTTAAACAAACCCTTAACCCCTTGTATTAAACTTTGGCAAGTATGTTGTCCAGCACAGTATGTGCTTCGGACATAAATGAAATTGTGCGGCTTGTTTAGTAGTATGTTTCTAAACAGATGGTTTTTGTTAGGTGGATAATTAATCTGGCGAACAATTCCCATATATTTAGATTGACTCTAGCATCATGACTGACTTTTCACATTTAAACACCATGCATTTTCATCAGAAATTGTTCTCAGAAAAGAAACTAAGGAGCCGTTCACACAGAATGTGTTTTTCAATTCCATTTCGCTTCTTTTCAATTGGTTTTCTGTGTAAACACATGCTAGACCGACGTATTTGACCATTGGACTCGTATCTCAGGCGCAAAGCAAAAACATGAGGTGTGTCCCAAATCACATACATATTCACTATTCTATGACGTTTTGTAGTATAAATAGTGTGAGTAGTGTTCACTGAAAATTCCAAAAAGAAAAAGTGCACTTTAAATACCTGGATGATGCACTTAACTGAAAAAACGAAGTGTGGAATATTGGACACTTCATGCACTCAACTGTCACAGCTTTAATTACGTTGCGAAGGGGGAGGGGCTATCCGACTCTGATTATTAATGACTAAATAACCTTATAAAATTCATACACTACACGGCTGAGTACATAATAAGTACATAGTGTATAGTGTATAGTGCGTCATTTGGGACGCAGTTATGTTCTGTGTGAATGCCCCCTAATTCTGTTTTATACATGTATAATATATTACATAGCCTATATACACACATAGAGAGAGAAAAAAACACTGTTATTTGTATTTATCAGGGCCATACAAGTCTACAGTCCTAGCAGAGGTCAGGCCAGGTCGGTGTGTCTTGAACATTGTCATGCTGCTAACAATTTCCTCAGTGATCAACAGGAAAATGCACAAATAATGTTACCACAATGCTCTAACTACATTATTACAGTTTGTGCTGGAGAGGTCAGGGCACAGTGCTATTCTGAGTTCACTAACTTACTCAATAAATTGGATTACATACCAAACATTATATGATTTTTTCATTCTTATCGTAAATTAAATACCATACAAAGAGATTGTTTGTTGTAAATATTACCATGACTGCAGGAGACATATAAAGGAAATATGATTAGTATTTACATGCATGTGTGTGCAAGTTCACAAACGTACACTAAATGTGTCTGCAGTATGTTCAGAAGGTGGACAGCAGTGTGTGTGTGTGTATGTGTGAGGAGGCTGAGAAAGACTGACACTCTGTTTAAAGTCCAGCGTTAAAGTCTTGCTGCTGTATTTCAATCTGTCAGACGTGCTTTCCTCCGTTTAGAAGAATAGTTTGTTCTCTCTCTGTCTAGCTCTCTCTCTCCCCTTCTCTCTTTCTCTGTAATAAAGAGTGACAGGGGCCGTGTGTTAATTGCACTATGAAAACACAAAGCATAGAGCTCTCTTGAAAACTCAGACGTGTTTGTATGTGGTTGATGTGCACATGCTTTTTTTGTCATTCATCTCAATTTGATGAAATTCAATCTAAAAGAGGTTTGCTGGTCCATGCCTGTTCAATAATATTTTTTTTCTTACATTTTTTTTTAGTTTTTGCATTTTGTTTTTACTTTTTTGGTTTTATGTGTGTTTGTTTGTTTAGATTTTGTTCTGTTTTGTCCTTGTTTGATGTTTGAGTAAAAAAATAACGTTTTGTATACAAGTTGTCAAACTTATGAATGACGTGACCATTTTATGTGGCTTAACTGAGTAGTGTGTGTGTGTGTGTGTGTGTGTGTGTGTGCGCGTGCACTTCGTTATACTTTTAAAACAAAACAAGTAATTTTGCCAGCCTTGTTTCAGACATCTGGGGACATCCTAAAATGGAAAATGATTCATAAATTTGGCAAATGCATTTTTTCTTCCTAAAACTGAAATGTTCCTTTTATGCTAGGATTGTCTGTAGTAATTAATATTATCTTTATGTAAAAACAATAGAAGCCTATTATACTGAACATAAAGATAAGCAAAGTGTGTGTGTGTGTTTGATCATAAGTGTGTGCGTTTGATCAGAAACACAACAGAGGGACACTGTGGCTGAAGGAAGGGGGCAGTGCTGCTGCATATGTGTGTGTGAGTGTGAAGCTGCGCTCCGCGCTACACCATGTTACTACGTCATGCTCTGGCCCTTTAAGAGGCGATCTAGCAGCATAGAGCCATAGAGAGGGGTGGAGAGAGAGAGAGAGAGAGAGAGAGAGAGGGGAGGGAGTGCGAGTTCGGTGTTTGAGAGTGTGTGTGCAGTGGAGAGAAGCAGAAACAGTCTTTGGTTTTGCGAGAGGTTAGAGGAGCACCAAGCAGCGTGTATGTGTGTGTGTGTTCTCGGAGGTCCCCGGGTTTCGGACGCGTATGTTGTCGTGGAAGGACTCCTGCATCTCAGACCCCTTGTTTCAGCATGCTTACTGAGCCTGAGCTTCCTCAGGAGTTTAACAGGTACGTTCACACACTCATGCACGAGACGCTCACTTTTCCAAGCCGTGCCGGGAGGAGGAGAGTGAGGGACAGGCAGATGAGCAGGAGAGAGTGTGTATGTGTGTGTGTGTGTGTTAGTCTAAGAAACAGACTTTGTTAGTTTGTTTGGCATGTTTGAGGCTGGCTGTGTGTGAATGTGTCTGCAGTTTAGAAAAGAGAAGAAAGTTCAGTGTGACTGCGAGATGTGTGTGTTTTCTACTGTTTTCTCTGTGAGCATGGGACGCTGGGACTGTCTTCTCTATATCCTACTTTGAAACAAAGTTGTAAATGTCTAGTGTTTTTGTCTAACAGGTTACATGCTGTCGATGTGTGTGTGTTTTTCTATCGCCCT
>NW_015549638.1:258098-264133 GCF_001515605.1 Sinocyclocheilus anshuiensis
GTTTCCCTGGCGCAACCGCTCTTTTTTTTTGCTCATGTTTCACTTCAGGGTAACACGCTTGGCAACTAAAACACAGAGCATTTCACTTCTGTACGACTTTCTTGCTTCACAAAGCCTTTTTTCCCATTTGTCTGTGTTGTTTTAATCTTGTTTATGTTGTTTTGGTGTTTTATTGTGGCCAGATGTCTGCATTGGCCTTCTGTTGTGGTGGTCCGAGGTGGGAAATGTTCTCACCTACTTAATATGTCAACAAAAGTGGCTTTGCTGCCGAATAAAGAAGGTTTGACTTTAAAGCTCCATAGGGAAGATTACCCATAATACTCAGTTTTAATGCAAGCTTCACCCCCGACACACACACACATTTTTTATTTTTTTATTTTATTGCATTAGAGCACTGCACTGTTTTACCAGATGAAACTAATCTTTTGTTCAGCGATAAACTCTGGGGTTTTATCCCTGAATTAAGAACACATTTATACGTCAGGAAAATGTGTTTTTAATAAATCATCACACTCTCTCTGGGGGGAGGGCGAGGAGGGGGGCAGAAAAAGATAACAACTATGAGGAATTAAACATTTAAAGGATTACATAGGAAAGCAGAATGTATAGTGATAAATGCAGGGATTACAGTGACTTAGAAGAAAAGGATGGTTAAACTCTACTTTCCAGTAATGCTGGCTGTCAGTGGTTAAAGAGCATGAAACGGAGTGTGTGTGTGTGAGGACGGGAGCAAAAGCGCAGTGTTTGTCCTTGTAGAGTGTATGTGTCTCTTCTGTCCTGATGCTGAGTGTTTTTGAAAAACCGTAAGTCTGCTTTTATTCTTAATTAGTGTATAGAAAAACAGTTTTACTGACATGAAGCAAGGAAATAATGAGATAAAATAAAAAATGAAATTATAATGTCTGATGGTGATACAAAGTAATTTATAATTGTTGTTTGTATGTTGACATCTTAGATCACTCATCTGATGAATGATTCAATTAAAAAAGATTCACTTAAATGTAATTTTGTTTTCATTTTAAAATTAGCACACTGTAAAGTGCAAGAGATTTTGTTAAAAAATGTGATAGTAAGAAAATGGGACTTTTGATTCATTTAAGAACATTTCCTGTTTGGTGTAGTTTATTTTATATATTTGACATCTACAAATACAGAACTATGAAGTGTTTTTCAAATCATCTGTACTACAAAACAGTAGTAGATAATTATACGAAATGTTGCTTTGCTTAAAATATTTGTAAAATCTTCATCCTAATTATTTTAAATATATAATAATATAATAATTCTAAATAATATAATAATTCTAATTAATAATATAAATAATATTAAAATATTGTGTATTATAATTATTATTGTTGTTCTTATTATTGGAGTGGTGATTTAGGTGAGTTTAGCTTTATTGGAGGAGCACAGAGGAGATTCTATGGCCAAACTGTCACATTCCTCAAAGAGAGAGAGACAGCGATTGAGTGAGGGAGGGGGAAAGGGGACTTTAACACTTCTCCATTTGTCTCCCTCCTTTAATGGATGGTTGTGTTACATCTCACTCTCTCTCTCTCGCTCTTTCTCTGTCTGTCTGTCTGTCTCTGGGTCAGTCAATTCTTCCTGGTAAAGATACACAGAAGACACAGTGGGTTTGTTCACCACTACTAAGCATGTGTGATTGAACTAGCTGGTGACAAATGTGGCTGATGCACTTCAATTTTTGTTTCCTCTGCGTCAAAGAGAAAACAGATTAAACCACCAAGCCTGCCTTTACCTCCGTCACATTAACACATACTACTTGCAAGCTGCTTTATAGCATATGCAAAGTGTGGCATTATCTAGTTGAAGGAGTGTGCTTATGTACTTAGATATAGAGACAAAATTGTCCCCAGAAGTGAGATACTCTTAAAAAAAAAAAAGTCCTTTGGAGAACATTCAGAGACCTTGTCATTTAAAAAAAAAAAAAAAAAAAAGATGAGTAAAGATTGTGGTTTTTAATATGTATATTCTAAAAATGCAAATGGTTAAGGTCGGAGTTAAGCTATAGTGTTTATAATTAGCTTTATATAAACACAATTGAAGTCTGTGGTTGAGGGACTATATTAAGACAGTATTACTCTATATTCAGGGGACCAAATGACTGTTGTGGTGACCAGGTAGTCCCTTAAGAAAAACAGCTTAGTAAACATAATAAATATTGTCTAAATATACATTTAGAAAGGGTTATATCAGGTTTAGGGGAAAGAAAATATCTTGGCTTTGTAGAAAAAAAAAAGTCAACGGAAAGTCTCCACAGTGATAGAAAAACAAACATTTGTGTGTGTGTGTGTGTGTTCTGTCTGATTGATGGAGGTTCTGGATCTTCTCTCTGGGTCATTCATTGCAGACTGGCTCCATTGTGTAGTCCGTGTTATGAGCTCTCGCAGCGGCTTGATAACCGTGTCTCCATGAAAAAAAGGAGGGTCAGCAGAGAAGAATGCTGAAGTGTTTCCTCCTCCCCCTTCAGAAGTCTTCCCAGACCTCCCCTGTGCGATCAGCTGACCGTCGGGACGTCTGCTAAGACTGAGGGGAACTGAGTCCTTTTTAGGTTAAAGTCTTATTTATCAAGTCCGAAAGGATAATAACACAAAACAGTATGACGACAGGTCAGAGGTGATGGCCTAGACAATTGCATCATGGGAAGGATAATAAAAATCAATGGACTGCTTAGCAAAATGCTACTTTTTTTCTATCTAGTCCCTCAAGCTGTATAATAACGGATCTGTACTTGCAGGTAAAGGAGGAGTCTGGGTGGAAGACTGTGTTGCATATGCCTGTTACACCCAATTTGTTGTTGTACAGGCCTGTATGAATGGAGTAAATTATACCAGCACCCATTTTCACAGCTGCCCGGGGCTTCTGGGAGCAAATCACGATGGTTAAGCATTTGACAGGGGCTTCATATTCACAGACATTCACACACACTAAAAGAAGACAAGCAGAGGCTGAGAAAGCTTTCATAGAAGTTTCAAGTGTGTGTGTGATATGTAAAATGTCACTAGAAACATGAGTCAGTCCAGAGAAATAAATAATTAGAGATGAGAGATGACAGGAAACTATGCAGACAGATGAAGTGATGACTAAAATACTGGCAACCCCCCCCACCCATCTGTATGTGTATGAGTGTGTGTGTGTGTGTGTGCGTGCGTGCGTGCGTGCGTGTGTGTTGATGCAGCAGTTGCCTTGGCACTGTGGGCACGGCGTTCACTGGTGCCTTGTGTCCACCCAGCGGCAAACACACACCATTGCTTATTATGCGTTTGTGGCTTGTTTTCACTTTGCTCATATGACTTTTGATTTTGTGTGCGTGTGACTTCACCTCCATGTCTAAACAGTAATGGCTGACAGTGACATTAGGCTCTGTGTTCTTGCCTTTTGTGGTGACGCTGGACAGGAAATTGGGGTGGCCCTGCAGCCCTCGCGACAGAGGGAAAAACAGAGACGGCATTGTGTTTTCTCTAAGTATGTGTGTGAATAATGTGTCTATTTAGAGACACGTACACTTGTGTGAAATTATTATTCACCAACTTTAATGGAGGGGGGTAGACATTTTATAAAAAGTTTCTATGAGTGATTTTTCAAGGAAAATCTTTTTTTAGCACAGTTAGCTAGCCATCAGCTATCTTAAAGACATTGTAAACAAATCTGAAAAAGTTTTTTTGTGAGAGGTTAGTGATGTGTAAATCTAAATAAAGTACTCAAATTTTTTTTTTACAAATTCCAGTAATTTTCTGCTACTTTTTAGTGCTGCAGTGTTACTAAAATGGTTTGTACATTAATAAAACATTTTCACTTCTTTTCTTATTTTTTAGCATTGGTGCATGGAAACGTGATCTTTATACTATGTTTTGGTAAATTAACCCCCCACCCCACATAAAAATCCAAGTGCCATCACAGCAGCAGCGAACGCTGTGATTAGTGATTACGGCGTGAACGATGAACAGCCCTCACAAGTTTGCACTACAGATGAATTTACTTCAGCGGAGTCGCTCTCTCTGACTCTCTCTTCGCTTCCGCTCCTCTGCCGGCTGCTCCATTCCCACAGAGAGAAAAATTGAGAGAGCTATAAATAGCTGTAAAGTAATATACTTAAAAGACTGTTCAAAACAGAGAGAGTCGGGCACAAATGGTTGATTGTGCAAAAGGGGGACATTCTGACAGGACTATCTGCGACTTTATCGTCCTGGGAGCAGAAGATAAAGAGTAGAGAGAGGGATGAGCACTTCTCCTAATGTCTGAATGGATTGTGAGGTATTCTCAGTTTCCTACCGAAGGCATCGCTGTTGTTATCTGTGCTGAACGGGCTGATTGTCTGAACTTTTGGACACACTTCGTTTCATTCCCACACTCTGATAACAAAGAAGAGCTGACCTCCCTAATCAGATAATCATATTACACAGGAATTTACCTTCACCAAGCGTAACAATGTTTTTATATTTTTTAAGGGAGCATAATGCATCAGAAAAAAATGTTTTGTGAGAAATGTCTAAATATGCTTTAGAGATATGGCACTGTTTGTGTTGATTTACTTCAGATATTCCCCACAAGTGAGCTACTGTAAATCTGACAAAACCTTACGTCGTTTTTAAAAATAAAAATAAATATTTTGTTAATGTGTATATATATATATATATATATATATATATATAGTAATTTTATTCTAAAGTTTTATTCAAAGGCAAAAGTGTTGCATAAAATAATGCTAATTAATATTATTAGCATTATATAAAAACAACAAAATGTGTCTATCTTGACTTTTTCAACCACGCTCTGTGTATCTGAATGCTTTTTATCATAGGTATGCGGGCAACATCCGCAAAGCATCATCATGCAAGTTTTTCCGTGGGCCGCACATCCGAGTGTGTGCGTATGTGACACGTTTAGCCTCTAAATTATGTCCTGTCATTAGAGGCACTTCTGGAGTGTTAACCACTGCTGATGGTGATTAGGTAAAGCTCCTAGATTCAGTATTTAAAGTGCAGCTCCACTCCGCTGTTTAATAGACCCTGTATTTTGGACGATTAGCGTCTGCGGAGAAATGTACATGTGATATGAGAGGGACTTAGGAGAGCGCTCAATCTGCGTCTAAGCTCAAAGGGGAAGTGTGCCTTTAATCTGGGCTTAATGCACGCAGTCTGTGGGAGGGGGCAGAGTGGCGCACCAGTGGGGTGGCCATTAGCTTTTAACGATTAGCCGTGAAAGTTAGCCTCTAGACCTGCAGTTCAACTGCGATGGGACGGGGTGTGAATGCTGAAGTTTCTGAAATATACAAAAAAGTGATGGCAATTTCTTTGATAATATACCCCGAACTGGATAATACTGCTGTTTGGAGATTATACTGCCATCATTTGTGTTCCTACATAAGTGTGTGTTTAGTCACCTCACCCGTATCTGCACATTCGGCTTTGATATTCGAGGCTGTTTATGAATAACATAATTCTTAGCCTTGTGAAAATAAAAGCCAATAAAGTTATTAATCCACCAGATAATGAGTGAAGACCGCTGTTAAAGTTTACAATGCAAATAAGCAGACATGAATAGCCTGTAAGGAAGTCTTAGCTTCAGAGACCATTCTTTGTGCGTCTGTGTTGTGTTAGCGAGTGTGTGTGTGTGTGTGTGTGTGTGTGTGTGTCAGTGGACAGGGTCTGTGTGTTTGGCAGGCCGGCCTTTATTGGAACCACAGAAGGATGGAGTGAAATTATGCTAATGGCTTCTAATAATGACCTTGGAGACCAGCTTTTCTGCCAATTTATCTGCTTAATAAAACCCTCTCTTTTTTAATCCCAACATCTCGACAAGCTTTAAATGTTTCATGTAGACTCTCCGCCACGATAGGTCTGCCAACTTTAAATGAAATAGTGGCTATAACCTGCTCACCCAGGGAGCGGAATTGTATAGTAATTATACTTCAAAGGCTCGCAGGAAAATAGACATTTTATTACTCAAGAGGAGCTGTGAAAAGCTTCTGTCAGTGGGCCGGCAAGGAAGTAGGGAAGAAAGAGGCAAAAGGA
>NW_015549638.1:264742-299597 GCF_001515605.1 Sinocyclocheilus anshuiensis
GAAGAGCGGAAAAGAGATGCAGACGTGTCTAAAGGTACGCACAGATATGAATGACGGAGGTATATTTATTTTTAAAAATGCACTCACCTGAGTAATTTTTGTGAGAAATATTGCCTTGAGAATGTCCAATTCCACTAAATGATTGCGGTTCCATTAACGATTCTTTTTGTCACTTTTTTGGAAGTTTTTTTAATTATATACTGAACAAACATTATTTTTGTTTTCCTATTTTAATTTTTACAAATGTTTTTTTATTTAATACAAATCTGTTCTAAATTTGTCTCTTTAACTACTAGCTTTCCAGCTATTCATTATGCTGATTTAAGTTTCACGAGCCTTAACTAAACAGTTATTAAACGCCAGTTCTCGGGTTCGAGTTGGATGTGACAAGCAATTTGCTGGTTCGAATAAGAACTGGTTCTCGATTGCCTATGAGGGTTGTGTGTGTCTTTGTTGGTGCTGATGTGTGTTTTGGGGGTTGGTGTGTTAGAGAAAGCGGCACAGAGGTGTGTGTGTGTGTGTGTGTCGAAGTGAAACAAAAGGGCCCAGTGTGTGTGAGTGTCTGGAGGTAGAGTAAACACAGTGCTGGTGGAGTGGCAGACAGGTCGTGCGGCTCTGATGGCCCAAGTGCAGTTTATACAGCTGCACTGACTGCTTTTACTGCCCCAGTGTGAACCAGCATAAAGCCAAGGTACCCCACACACACACGTTCACATTCATACAGCCAAATTAACGCAGATATAGTGACTAATACAATTGTACGTATTACACACCTGCGTTAGTGTTTGTTATGACAGAGCAGTTGCTGTCAGGCTCTAGCAGTATGACATCTGCATCATAGTTTATCATTTAACTCTTCACTCCATCTCATCTATACAGTTAGTCGAAGCATGTCTTCATTGTTTCTGTAGCCGCCAGCCTTGGGTTTGATTGAGGTGAGTCTTATTCATCTCGTCCAGACGGTTAGAAACGTTATATGATGTTTGTCTTTACATCTAATCTAAACCAAATAAGCAGTAAATGAGAGAAAGAGAAACCTTAGCAGCGCTCAGGAGCTCCGCCAGATGTGGTGTCTGAGTCAGAGCAGGGCTATGAGAATACCATACAGTTCAGCACACGCAACCTGGACTGTACCGAGACTGCGGATGCTAGTTGATGAAAGATAATCGAGGTTAAAAAGTAACCTCTCTATTGCACTGACTTTGTGCTGTATATTAGACTAATTTTTCTACCTCTGAGCATAAAATATATTAAGTAATTGTGAGATAAAGGGTAAAAAATGAAATAAAGTTGTAAAGTGTAACAGTGAGCTATAAAGTCAGTTATAAAATCACATTTGAGCAGTTGCGGGATATGAAGTGACATTATGAGATATGAAATCGCAATTATGAGATTTAAACTCGCATTGTGAAAAAAGTTGCAATTACAGGAAACAAAGTAGCAATAACATTACAATTGTGAGAATGTCATTATGGGAAAGTCACAATTGTGAGCGAGATATTGATTTTTTTTTTTTTTTTTTTTGGTGTTTGGCTTAGTGTTATGTTAGAATCATTATTATACTCTTATATATTTTATTCTTTAATATTTTTAATTGTTTTTAGCTTTATTTGTTGTTTTTCATTTAAATGTTAAGTTAAAATGTGAATAGGTAGTATTTATAAAGTTTTAGCTTTTAGTTTTGGATCTGTTTTTAGTTGTTTTAATACTACAATTGATTGCTTCTGTTGTCCTCATTTGTAAGTCGCTTTGGATAAAAGTGTCTAATAAATGACTAAATAAATAAATATTGAAAGATAAAGTAATGAGTCAAAGTTATGAGTCATAAAATTATGAGTCGTAATTGTAATTCTAAGAGTCCAAATTGTGAGACTTACAAAATAAAACAAACTGTGAAATATAAAGTTGCCATTGCAATAGTCGCAATTATGAAATATACTGTAAAGTCACAATACTGAAAAATAAAGTTACACTTGTGAGATATAAAATCATTTATGAAAAATAAATCATTCATCATTTACAATTATGAGGAATAGTCACAATTGTGAGTTGAAATTACGCAAAATCAATGTGTATGCAGTATGTATTTTAATAATTATTATATATAGTATATGGAATGGGCTTCCATAACTTTGCTTATAAAACAGCTTCTGGGGGAAAGCAAAGTAACTACAACACTGCAATCAAATAAAATTTGTTTGCCAATTCTTTTAGTTGCAGAGTAGGAGCAAATAAAAGTACTTCTCTCCATCTCCCTTTATCCTTGTCTGTCTTTTTCTCTTAAAAGAGTGGTACTTATTCCCCAGGGCCATAGTAACACTAGCCTCAAGGCTGAGAAGCGTCTATGAAAGCACTTAGGCAATGCCGTAAGCCAGATGAAATCTTATTACGAGAGCATATTCATTTTTTTCTTCCCGTGCATTGTGGGAGAGAGAGTTCATTTAATAAATGCTTTTTCTTCCTGACGGTATCAGAGGAACACGGACTGTCATCAAGGCCTATTTTCTCTGGCATTGTCAACACCATATACACTGTCATTAACATCTACTGTGGCACACACGCTCACGCACACACCATTGTCTGTCTGTGTTCTTGGCTAACGTGATATTTGATGTGTGCTGGGCCGTCTGCACTTTTCTTTAATGGGCCGCTCGAGTCTTTACATCAAACAGGCTGGCTAAACACATTGTGTGCGGTGCTGCTACAGTAAATGGCTCTGTGATAGTGTAGGTGGGACGTCTCTTTGATGGAGGGATGGATGTGGACAAAGCTACGGCATTGATGGCTGTCATTATGCGAGTAGTGTGTGTCAGGTGTGTGTGTGTGAAATGCTCCTGTATATGTCACTCACAATTAAACAACAGCCACATCTCTGTCATGTCTTTCCTGAATGCCTCAGTCACTTTTCCTTTCTAATTTTTCCAGGATGTCTTCCAAGCGACCAGCCTCTCCATATGGGGGAACAGATGGAGAGGTAGTCATGGTGACGAGCAGACAGCGATTGGAGGATGAAGAGGTTGACGGACATGCTGTCATTCACTTGCCCCTGAGTACGTACTGCAGAAAAGTGTCCCCGCGATCTCCACGACTGCTCGACAGCCCCCCAACACTACACGCGAACATGGTAGGTCTCTACGCTCAGACCTCTCTCATTCGATTAGACGAGGTCAGCCCCTCCCACTTGGTTAATATGCATTTGTTTGACTCCTCCTTAGAATAAGCCCCTCCCATTGTCTCTCTCTCACTTACACTTTTGGCGTGGAAATGCCCATCACGCTTCGATGATGTCATAGGCAGATGCAGCGAGACAGGACGTCTATTTGAATGTGGCCAAAATGACTCATAAGCTTGGCTGTTCATTTGTCATTTTGGAGTGTGAGTTCATGATGGGTCATTGTAGTCATGAAGGACATAGACTGTATCAGACTTTCAAAGCCATAAGATGAAATATAAGCGAGATGGACCCTGTGACCCCAAAGAGTCATCCTCACGTTAACACGCACCTGAGCTCTAGTATCTCTTCAGTGACCTTTCGCCCAACTCTGCTATCTCTTCCTCTCCATAAACACAGGCTTCAGGAATCAATTTGGCTGTAAAACAATGAATCAGTACTTAAGGAACTTAACGGTAAGCTAATTCTGCAATTAACTGTGATTACAGTGCACGCTGGACTCTGCCGTTTTGGAACCGTTTCCCACAATAAACCAAAGTCCTCGAACTTTCTCACTCAAGCGTCTCCGTTTTCACTTTATACACTCAGCTTGCAGTGTGGTGTGTTTGTTTATGACTGTCGGTTCTCGCATATTAGTGCCTTGAAGTACTAATATGCTCCATTTACGTTCCAAAAGGAGGTTTTCTCAGCGATGCTGTAGAACACTTTTGGTTTCCCCCAAGAACCTTGCAGTAAATTTTTTTTTTAATGTGGTAATGATCTGAAGCACCGTTTTTCACTATAAAGAACCTTTTATTCAATGGAAGGTTCCATGAATGTTAAATGCTCTTTATTGAACCAGATGCCAATAAAGAACCTTTATTTTTAAGAGTGTATGGGAAGGTAATGCACAAAGATGTAGCCTACCTTTTGAGGGTCCTGCCCTGGTGATGAACTCATTTTGCAGAAAGTTTAGATTTGACAGAGATTTGCATTTGGCTGTTGTAGATGATGATGTCAGTTCAGTAATACAAATAATAAAGCTGCACATGAAACCAAACGAATGTTTATTATACAATGGATTGTTATTCTTATTAATCATAACGTGAATATGTATCAGCAGCAGTGCAGCGCTTGTAATTGTTGTGTTATCTGAAAGACTAGACTGCTGTCTCTGTCTCTCGCGCTGACATGACAGACGTGGCATGAAAAAACGCGCGCGCTGTATTTGATGTGGATTAATAAAGCGTATTCCGTCTCGAGCACGGGCGGATTTTGGGGAAAGCAGGCTGGCATGTGTGAGACATTAAGTTTCCCTGAGCCGATCCGCGCTGACTGGCAGAAGAGTTGAGTGAGAGAGAGATTTACACGAGTGGGGACTCGGAGGGGCTTTGTCACGGCAATTGTATAAAGTGATAGGGAAGTGTAAATCGACTCGGCAAGTCCCTGGGTAGCGCGCAGCGGAAGATTACTGCTTTATCTTGTCGTTGTAAATTAACACGGCAGCGGCGCACACGCGCTTCAGACTCCGTTGACCTCTTCATCCTGAGAGAGAAAGAGAGGCGCGTTCGTGATGATGGGGTCAGCGGGGCTGAAGCGCGCACAACCTGCTACAATAGAAGTCGGTGCGCGTCCCCGGCGGTCTGTAAACTGCTGCCAGTTTTTTACAGGCAAGAAGTAGAGGGCTTTGAAACCGAAAGGTGGGAAGAGCTTTACATGCGGGTGATAATAGCGAGGTGTTAATTACTCTCCCTTTTGCTCGGTTAATGAGGAGAGGCATTAAGGGAAGACGTGTGTTTCACGTTAAGATTTGTTCTTAGATGCGTCAAATGCAGCCTTTTAATGTCAAAAACAACAGAATATCCTTTAACCTGACTCCTGTACAGTGTTTATAAAAGATTGCTTTTGTAAAAATCTAAACGTTTTCATAAATGTAATTTTCCCCAAAACACCATTAAAAGCTCATTTAATTTGTTGATATATTTCTAGCTTATTATATTTTTATTTAATATTTTAAATACTTTAATACTTTATTTTCAGTTATTTTTAAAATATTTTAAAGGTTTTTATATTAATTTGGATTATAATAAAATAAATTATTTGAGTTTTATTGTCGATCCAAGCCCAGATATTTAAAGAGAGAAACCAACAAAACGGTCAGAGCAGTTAGTAAAACTAAACTCAAATTTTATAAAATTTTTTATGTGGAACATTTTGCTTCAGTGTCACAAATATTCATTGGCGTTCTTATATTTTTCATGTTTTTTTTTTCCAAACAAATATAATCTACAAATCTGACAATCCTTTGAAATTGTAGTGTCACACAAATCTAATTAATTAAAGTCTTTTTCTATGGCATAACCTCATGTAAATTCAGGGATGAGACAATGCAAGGTGTTTGAAAGTGTGTGAAGCGTTTGTAAATCTTCATCTGTGTGTGTGTGCATGCTCACGGCAGGATCAGGGCTGACAATAGCTCGGTTGAGCCAGGTTTAGAGGTGAGCGGATTGCGAACACACGGTAGAGATCAGCAACACGGGCTTAAGACAACAACAGACGAGGCGTCAGCACCGCAGGAGAGGAGAGATGTCCAACTCGAGCGTGTGTGCTTCAGCAGCGGGACTCTTGACAGTTTAACTGATAGCAAGCGTAGAGGTTAGTTTCCTAGCGCGTGGTGAACGCGAGCCAGAGAATCACACGGCCGTGCTTTGAGTTAGTCTCATTAGCTAGACGCTACCTGTGTCAGAATAATAACTGGATTTAAGTTAGCATATGGAAGCGTGAGAGAGAAGGAACGAGAGAAACTCTCTGAGGGAAACAGGTTGGAATCCTGCGGAGTACAGGAAGAACAAACATTTTAAAAAAAGGCAGAAAAAAGGTGGCATTTGGAAGAAAGCTGGCATCTGTGCTGAAGGGAGAAGATGAGAGGAAAAAACTAGAGGGGGAAAGAAGGCATTTTGCTTTCTTGGCAAGAGTTGAAGTGTGTTTAAATGTGCTCCTGTCACACATGAGCTTAAGAGGACAAAAGTTGGTTAATTCTGTCGCCATGCTGCCGTGGTTCAGGGATGAAGAGAGGGTCGTGGAGAGAGGCACAGTTTCAGCCTTTCCACGAAGAATTGATATCTGCACAAGTAAAAGCAGAACCACCCACACCGCACAGAACGGCACATCAGAAATGCATATAAAT
Source organism: Sinocyclocheilus anshuiensis (assembly GCF_001515605.1). Taxonomy (NCBI): domain Eukaryota; kingdom Metazoa; phylum Chordata; class Actinopteri; order Cypriniformes; family Cyprinidae; genus Sinocyclocheilus; species Sinocyclocheilus anshuiensis. The sequence continues at coordinate 271,081 of NW_015549638.1, forward strand.
ACGTATACTCAGCTTTGCACACTTATTCATACGCGGCGGAAAATCACGCACGCACACGTAATCGACGGACAAAATAGGGGTACTTAACCTGAATATCAACCCTACTGTAGACCTGTTACTCGCTGTGCCTTATATTTAAAGATGGGGGAAAGAAAGCAACACATAAGCCATTAGCTCATCTGCTTCTTCATCTGTCCGAGACTTAGTGTCACGGCCGAAGACATGAAAAAGTGAAGGAATACAGTTTCCTCCGCCGCCATCTCACCTTCTATTCGAATTGTTTTCTAGACATCTCTGGAGAAAGAAGCGAGCTGCGGTTTGAAGTATGCAGTGGATTAGATAGATTGGAAGTGACAGGTGTGACCGTGTTTTAAGATGCATGCCACACTAAAGCAGGCAGAGAGAAACGCCTGCCATTCTGCCACCCGCTCCCACTCTCTCCCTGGCTCTCTCTCTAGTCCTCCCCTCTTCTTTCTATCTTTCTTCTCTGTTAGTTCTTTAACAGCTAGTTGACAGTTTTGTTTGCGGATGACGGGGTGATCTCGCACCGCTTTGGTCATTTGTGACTAGTACAGAAGTCTCCTAATCCCAGTTCGACTGGCCCGACTGGAGCTGATGGGGACGAGAGGGATGAAACGAAGGGCTGTGTCTGGAAAAACGTGCCTTTTTGAAGGCAGATTACGGAAACGGGGGGAAATCAGTATGCAAGCTGTCATATTTTCCGTGTATCATAAAAGCCTGTTAAGATCTTTTAAGCATGCCAGTCATCAGTCTGTTTGTGAATGAGTATCAACGTGAAATGTCTCTCAGTATGCGTTCGTAGCAAGTGAAAGTGTTTCAGTTTAATTAGTTCTACAGTAATTATTATTATCATGATGATGATGATGATGGATTGTGACGAGTCAATCTGTGTGATATGTTCAGTGTAACTGGATATATGGAGTGTTGACAACTGTATGTACTAGATCTGAATATGATGTTTGTTTATTTATCTGTTTTGTGTGAAAGAAAGTGACTATTGTTATTACATGGCATGTAAATGACTAAAATAAATTAAATGGCAACATTCAATGTTAAAACATTTAGTCATTTAATAATTTTATTTAATATAAATAACTTTTACAAATATATATATTTTTTTTTAAATGTAATAATTATCAAATAGTAGAAAAACACTAAAAGAAAAGAGTATATTCATATTTTTTTTAGTACTAGTACTGTAATAAAAACTACTAATAATCATTATTTTAAAAACTTGTTTCCATTGCATTTAAACTTTCCATGTTGTATATAATTAATTGTTTTGTAAATAGTAGCAGATATTATTCAAAATAAATAGCGTATAATTGTCTGAGATTAAATAAATGTCAAAACATTTAAAAATGGTAAGACATTTAGTCATTTAACAATTTTATGACATAAAAATGAATGATTATACATAAATAGTAGTAAAACACTGTTACAAAAGCACATTAATAAATGACTAGTACTGAAAATAAATACATGATTATTATTATTATTATTATGTATTCTGTTGCATTTAAACTTTTTCCATGTTGTATATAATGAATTGTTTTGTTTGCGGGGCCAAGTCAGATCATCTAAGTCTCACTTTAATGATAAAAATAAAATTGTATTTGCCACTGTTCTGTCTTGTGAAAGTCTTGTGTAATTCGTGTCACATTAAGCTTTAGTAAATGAACCATCTGCTGCTCTCTGTTCACTCTCTGAGTTAATGATTAAAAACAGATGTCATTATTAAAATCTAAGCGGGTAATAGACCTGCACAGGGAACTTGATCAATCTTGTGAACTTCAGTTTGGACTGAGGACATTTTGCTTTGCGTGACGGATGCAGGTGGCACGAAGTAGCTGATGTTGATTGTTGAGGTGTAAATCTGGTCACTGGATCCCAAACACGTCAGTGGGATTATGCTATTGTCTGATTGGCTGTGGCCACCGTCAGTCACGCGGGTGGTAAGGTAGATAATAGATGTGGATTAACCAAAGATTAACCCTGATTAAAGGACTTGGACTGTTGACCTCGTCTCTAAATACCTGACTTGTTTTGTAATTAAACTTTATAAAGGAGATCCGGAACTGGGCAAAAGTAATGTGGTGTGTGTGTGTGTGATAATTCATCATCATAAATCTCCACATCTGTCATTGACCCATTTTACAGTGTGTGCATATACTTGCAGAAGCAAAAAACATCAATATTTAAAAATTAATAATAAATGCATATACAGTATAAGCATTAGCGTTTTGTGCTGTTGCATTTATTAAAGTTTCACTTTCAGACAACCTAAAAAATATTATTTGTGTAGTAACATCTAAATAAACTGGTTTTATTCAAGTCAAAATGTTTTTGTTTAATATGACTATATTAGTTTATACAAATAAAAAATGTTATGGTTTAGATTAGTTAGAAATAGCCCCTTAAGGCAACCACCGCACAGTTTCCCTTTTTACAGTGTACAAGCCTAATTCTGAGCCGCATTACATAAGAAACCATAAGATGAGAACTGCTATATATTTGGACGTAAGATCAATGCATGAAACACTGAAGATGGTGATTGATATCGCAGCTGTCAGAAAAATGTGGTTGAAAAACTTGGACGTTCTTGTGTGTTTGGAGCTGATTCAAAGTAGAAAACTTCCCTTCTCGGAGAAAGAGACAGTTCCTGTGATGGTGAAACGACTGAAACTTTTCGCCGCTAATGATTTTGTCTAAAGAGACTTCAGACCGACAGAGGCAAAGAGAGAAAGAGAGACTTTCTACAGTACAGATGGGCAGATGAGGATGAAAGTAAATCTAAACATGCCTCAACACTCAAGAACAGGACAAAATAATTAGTGAAGGCCTGTTTGTCGCTTTGTTAACACCCTGCCTCTCTCTCCGTCTCTCTGTCAGGATCAGGATGGCAGTAAAGGCCTGGCCCTGAGCCCTTACCCCCAGCACAACTCTTCTACCTCACCCAGTAAGCAGCAGCAGCAGCAGCAGGAGGAGGGGTCCATGCGGCCGGGGAGCGAGCCCAGCTCCGCTTCAGCTCTGGGCACCCCGGAGAGACGCAAGGGCAGCCTGGCCGACGTGGTCGACACGCTCAAACAGCGCAAGATGGAGGAACTCATCAAGAACGAGCCAGAGGGTGAGTGAGGGAGAATTGAATATGTGTTTTGACACACATCGTCACTTTTAACTCAAATTTGCAGCGCGTTTTCAAAGTCTTGAGAGCCGAACAACGATATAACCTGTTCAGTAATAAACATGTCATGCCGTGGTCATTGTTTGCAAATTTTGAGTAATACAAAGTCATTTAATTTAGCATCTTTATCACAAGCTACATTTGATGCCTTGGAAAGGTTTATTTATTTAATTTTAACATTCATAGCAATTAATTTATAAATAATGTTGATGTCTTTGAAAGAATTGTTCATATATATTTATTATGCTATCACAAGCTACTTTTAATGGCATGGAAAAAAATATATTTATTTATTAGAAAATTGTGTAAACATTTATCATTTAATTCATTATTTATTTATTTTAAAATTCATAGCAATTGATCTATAAATACGTTTGCTGTCATTGAATGAATTGTTAATATACAGTATATTTATTATGCTATCACAAGCTACTTTTAATGGCAAGGAAAAAATATTAATTAGAAAATGATGTAAAAATTACATAAATTAGTTTTGGATCTATTTAATTAAATACTTGATATTAAATATTTCGATTAAATTAAAGTCACTTTATATTTTTTGTGAATACAGTCATTTTATTTTAACGTGAGCTGTTTAGCATTGTCACATCAGGCTTTTTTCCAGTCTAGAGAGTTTCTTTGATTATAGTGGAAGCTATCTAGCTTTGAGTTATTGTTGTTCTGAAAAGTTGGAGACCAGCAGGTTTTAGGAGCCATTGGGCAGCCAGAGCCAGTTTTTCTATGTGGAAACGGCACATGGAACAGGTCCAGATTGGGCATCGGCTCCGAAACCAGCACTGGCACCCTGTCGGTGGAAAAAGTTCACTCCATTAGATTTTCAGAAGACATTGGCACACGTGTGTCTTATTGTGATGAAATTACAATGTGAAACTGGTGTGAAGGATTTCATGGAGAGCATCTCCCATTCTGTCTGTCTTTCTTTCTCTCCCTGACTCACTCGTACACACTCATTCTTTCTTCCATCTATCTATCTCCCATCCCATCATTCCTGACTAACAAATTTTGCTTAACGAGAGCTGTTGATAAAGTCAGGCCTTTGTTTAAGCAGGCAGGGATCAGCTGTTCGGAGCCATTGTGTGCCACACTTTGCATATTCATTTCAGACTGATTACTGAGAGAACGGCTCTCAGCTCCTTCCACAGGATCTCTCTCTCTCTGTCTCTTACATCACACCACACTCACTCTGTAATTAGAGGCCAGTTCCTCATGAATAATCAGAACCTGCTCCCTATGTGAATTAGCCAGTGTGTGTGCAAATACACTTGTGAACATACTGACGATGGATGGATGGATGAATATACACAGGTTTATAGATAGATAGATAGATGTGTGTATGTATTGTTTTCTTGCAGTGCACACTGAAGGTTACTTACAGCTGAACCTGCTGTCAACCATGTGAAGAATGCAGACAAACAAAGCTAGCATTCACTGTAGTATTTATATACAGCAGGGTTTAGTGTGCTCTGTTTTTTGTATGTACCGGTGTGTGGAGGTGTTTTACAACTGTTGCATTACTCCATGCTTTGTCCTAGGGTGAGGTCACACTAGATTTTGCTCCACTGACTTCCATTCATGCTCATGAAACAACATTTTGCTGTGCTTACTAAAGTTAAGCAGATTCACATTTCACAAAGACGTTTGCCCTGGAAAGAATTTAAACATTACTGTTAATGTCTTGGCTGAGAAAACACACAAACTTCAAAGCTGGAGGTTTGCGGTTTTATCTAGTGTGATCACTGCTTCACCCTGTGAAGCTCTAAACATGAAGAATCTGTTTTATTGAAGGCAATATTGTCCTAAACTGCCTGTTAGTTTGTCGATTTTGCTCCCATATGTGCTTATTTTTGTTGTGTAACTGTTAACCAACTTGTTTATGAACATATTTAGAGTTGCCTGAAGATATTGCTGATCTGGAGAATTTTATTTTACTTTATGCTTTTTTATCTCTGATCTACTAGCCAAGGATGTGTAAGACTTTGTAAAAGACAGGCGTTAGAGTTTTTCTGGCACTGATTCTGCTCATTTGTGTGAGTATCCTCCTATTCTATGAAACCAAGCAGCATTTTGCTTCATTTCCATTTGATTTTAATAGTTACGTCAGAGAAAATAGTTACATTGGAGAAAGCCACAAGGTCAAAGCAAGAGTCTGGCTGTGAAATTCAACAGCTGTCGTATACAGGAAGCCAGGAAAAATGTAAGATGACATATAGAAGATACTTATAGAACTCTTGAGAACAAGACAGCAAGCAAGCAATAGAGTCCATTAGCAGGAGACTACAGTAGCGCATTATCTCTCTACTTTGTTCAAATAAAATGTGCAAACAAAAGAAGCCCCGATCCCTCAAGAAGCACGGACACAGAGAAAAAGAAGCAGAAAAGAAAAGAGAAGAGCGAGAAATGAAGAGGGGGAGGTGGGCAGTGCATTGAGCCAGGGCTCTCATAGCCTGATAAAAATCCCTTTTCAACTCGCCTGTCCATTGTTTGCTTGTGTACTTCACAAAGACCATTAGCTGCAAACGGCAGGTTATGATGAAAAATTAATGAATGCTTTAATCATTATGAAAGGGCCGTATTATTACTGTTCCCTTTCTCTCTGTCTCTCTTGCCGCCCTCCCTCTCTTTTTCACACGCTGCTTCTAGCCGGATAAATCACACGCTCGCATGTACATGCACATTCATGGAAAGTCGCTCGCGCGCTGGAAACATAGCTCTGGCTTGTGAAGGGAAAGTAGAAAGGCGGGAGGAAAGGAAATGGGTCAGAAAACAGTAAGAGAAAAGCGAGAGGGGGCCGTATGCGTCTCGCTGCCCGTGTGAAATCGGGAGTGTGTTAGTCAGCGTGTTAGCGAGCCGTTTGCTCACCTGTCCCCCCTCGCTGCTCCACTTCCCCTCAGATAAACAGCCCGAGCTGAGTCGTTTGTTATGACCAGATACCAGCCAAACTTATACTGGGTCAGGCAAGAATGTGTGTGCGCATGTTTGACCAAGAGCAGAGCATTTGGCCTTATAAACGAGCGTCCGAGTCTGTCCCTAATCGACCGGCCTCAATGATGCAGCACATCTAGACACAGTTTCCGCATGTACCTGTTACTGCGCAAACACATTTTTGCATTGCTGCAGGTGGGAAAACAGTTGGTCGACCGAAATGAATGGTTAATACCAATAGACAGTAGGGGTGGCCTTATATAATAATATTTGACTACAGTCAGAAATATTAATCTATAATTTGATCATTATAACATTATAGATAATATATAGCATATAAGATTAACTCAATTTGGCATTTAAATTAATTCAAAAATAATTCATTTAACATTAATTATTTAATTTAAAATATTTATTTAAAATATTTAATTAAAAAAAAAAGAGTTCAGTACACTTTTGTAACATAAAAATTCTTTATTTGGATAATAATATTTCCATCTTTACACACACACACACACACACATATATATATATAATGCTGTATTGACTTCTAACTACAACCATTCAGGTGTTTTGTTCTCTTTTTTTGTTGCTTTACACAATGTTTATGCTAAATTTACCGAACAAAAAATTACAATAGGCCATGTGTATTTATCTTTTGACAATGATCAGGCAGTTATTGGCTTGGAATGGTAAAATATTGTGCAACTGACCCATGTGACCCATGTGTATCATTTAGTCACCTTTTTTCATTTCATGCCTCTTCTACTCATTTCTCTGTATGTGTGTAGCAATATATTTCAGAAGTGCAGCAAGAACAGCTTCCTGCAGCGTGTGTGTGGTGTGTCAGGCAGCAGCGTGCTGGAGTGTGTGTGTGTGTTATTAGCTTTAGTAATGGAAAGAGGGCAGGAGGGCTGTCGGGTTCAGAAGGGAGCACAGTGTCTCTCTCAGAAGTCTGGACAGCAAACACACACACACAGAGCACTTCCTGTGTCATCCATCCACACACAAACACACACACTCTTAAAGACTGACTGCAATCAGACAGCTATACTGCAAATGAACTTCATCCTCATCATGAAGCCTTCTTCTTTGATGGTATGATCGCGCTCCTCCGCCTCCCCCCCGGCTCTCTGTGGAGGAGATGTAGTCCTCACTAGTGCTTGGCAGTCTGTGTTATGTTGTGTGTGTGTGTGTGTGTGTGTGTGTGTGTGTGTGTGGGAATGAAATTATATTTCCAACTATAACATTTTCTTATTTTTTTACCCAATATTTATCTATCCATCTCTACTATAATATAAAATTAAAAATACAATTACAAACAATGTAAAATAACTATGTAAAATATTCAAAAAATCTAAAAATAAGAATATATATATAGTCGTGGTCAGAATTATTGGCACCCTTGGTAAATATGATCAAAGAAGGCTGTGAAAATAAATCTGCATTGTGGGGGTCTGAATACTGAATACAGACAGACAGACAGACAGACAGATAGATAGATAGATAGATAGATAGATAGATAGTATTATGATTAATTCCGTATTTTTAATTTTTTTGGTGGCTTAGTGCATAGAATATTCTGCATATATGTGACAAATGTTGATTTTGGACCCTACTCTCATCTTTTTTTTTACCCTAAAGCTGCCTTTAAAGTTCTCCACCTCAGATGCTGTTAGATGCCGCGCAGCCCTCTTGAAGTAACAGCGTGGTCTTGTTTACGAGTGTTGGCCCCCTCGCACCGGATGGCCATGGAGTGAGCCGAGATTGATGGTTCAATTTAGACTTGACTAATTGAGTCCTTCTCCCTGCTTCTCTCTCTGTGGGATGCTCCAGCTTCAAAGCCCGTCCTGGGGTCAGCTGCCGCTCGGATGCCTCTATTATCTCACGCTGCCTCCGCCGGTCTGGGGTCAGACTGGAGGTGGCTTTTAATGCGCAGTGGGCCGTAAGTTGCACATCTGCACTGTTTTATAGCATGACACTGAACTGTAGGGCACATCGAATGGTGTTTTAAGATCAGAGCAAAGCTGCACCGCACACACAGTCACACAGAGCGTACGTCTTTTGTAAGACGTGCGTGAGGAGGGTGTTCGGAGGCACTGGGGCATTTTATAAGACAGCACTTAGGCCCTGTCATTGTTAGCCGAGGGCTCACGCATCCATACCCCTCAATGAGAGAGAATAAGAAGGGAGGATACACTCTTCCATGAAGACGAAAGGGGTAGAAGAGCTCTGACGCAGTTCAGCAGTGGATCTCTGTCTAGATCTCCCCGGGGTCTGCTAATCCGCTATACAGCTGCTGAGTGCTTGCACACACTCACACATAATATAACTGACCCCAAACACACATATGTGCTTGCACACACAAACACAGTTATACACAGTTAGGTTCTTCAGCAGTTGTTTAGGATGCTGTATCAAATAAGAACGAACAGATCGAATAAGAAAAACTACCAAAGGACTTCTATGTGCAGCTGTACAGAGACAAATTCAGGCACACAGAGTGCGAGGAGGGCACGCTACGAGCGCTGAGACCGTCTGTGAGCGAAGAGGCAGAGCGTGGGAAAGAGAACAACTTCCATATGCAATTTCCAGCATTTGGTAGTAATTAGTTAGATGTATAAATTAACATTAGGAGGAAGCTTTTCACTGGAGTTGTTTGTCATTATCTTTCCCTCGCGCTCTGAAAAACGAGTTTAGTTAGAGACCGAGGACAGAAGAGATAATGGAGAGCTTCACGAAAGAAAATATGGATCCGTAGAGGTTATGAAAGAGATATTGTTGTCAGAGGTGTAACTTGGAGAAATGTAGTAGCTAAAAAATCGGTATAAATCTATGAAAGAAAGTTGTTTTCCTCTCATTTCTTTCTTTTGCTGTTTTTCTTAATATTAGTGCCTGAAAAGTGCAAAATTGTGACAGCCAGACTTTAAACCTAACTATAAGAATGAATAATTACAAATGATATCTCAACTGAGTGTCCTCTGAAACTATGTTCAGATTTGCCATAATGCCAAAGTGAGATTTCATAATGGCCTCAAAAAATTCTCATAAAATTCTGCCAAAACCAAATTATTTTCACAATGCTATTCACATTTACTTTACACTTCTGTATTCTTACTGTACTGTATTTCAGTGATTGTCTCATTTTTTTTTTTTGTCTGCTAAAGATTTTTAGGCGAAATGTCTGAGTCAAAGCTGATATTAATAAGTCTCCTGAGCTCTCACTAAAAAGTTCCTCTGGACAGTTCTGTTTAAAAAAAAATTATGCAATCCAACCTGATAGACAAACAGACGCCTTCTGAATGAGGTTTCACTTCTAACACTGTTTATCGAATCTAGCGCAACAAAACACCAGCTATTCTAACTCTCAGCCATTATCACGATTTTTCTCAGTAGCTCCGTCAGTCTTTACTGGGAAAAGCACAAGATGCCTCCTTTTTTCCGAGTAGACGATTGAATGCCTGTTTATTTGTCTCCGGCTGACTCCAAGTCAGTGTACTTTCCTTTGAGGTTGGCAAAACAGCTGAAGACATGAGAGTTAACGGGGCCCTACTGTGAGCGTGCCATTGTTCCAGCATATGAAAGGCACATTCAAGTCAGTTGTATTGAATTGTTTGGGTCTGCCTTTCAGTTTGTATTCTTCTGCTGCCTTGCACAAGACAATCAATAGGGATGAGCCTTCTCACTGGATGGGTGATATTAGAGCTGAATGCCGCTTACTGGATGGGAAAAGCTGTCTGAGGACACACGCACACACACACACATTTAGAGCTTTTGGCATAACAGTGCTGTGGTCTCTTTTACTTTAAGTGTGGGCTTCGGATTAGAGACTTGGAGATGGACGTCTTTGTGCATTACTTATGTGTGTGCGATTGTGATTGTGATTGTGTGTCTAAAGTTTTGTTATTGACCTCCTGGTGTGGCATTAAGAAAGGCACAAAAGCCGGAGGTTCATGAATTAGACTGTGGCTCCATAGCAGGGCCATTATAGAGCTGACTGTTCCATAGCCACACCATTGTGGCTCAAGACTTGGACAGTTGCACACAGCCGTCATTGACGTGCATGAATTGGAAATGCTCCTGAGCCGTGATGGTTGAATGCAGGGTCTGAACATGAGGAATCCATATATTAGCAGCTCGGTTTTCCTGGCTAGATTTAATGATGTGCCTGTGAATTGCATAATATGTATATTACTTATGGAGACGTGTAGATGATGACTGATTTCGTGAGACGTCTAAGAACTTCTGTGTATGCTAACGCACACGTAATTGCAACTGAGAGGCAGCCCTTGAAGCAATCAGTTGAAGCAAATAAAGTGAGTTCTTCACCGTTTGTTTGGTTGTTAAACCTATGAAGCTCTCTGACGTTGAGCAGTTGCGTGATTCTTATGCTAATTTGCAGAGCACACCCATATCTATTAACATGCTAATTTTATTTTGTGTGTGTTGGCATTTTTGAAGCTAATGCTAAATAATGGAATACAATATCCCATGCATATTCATCACTACTTTTAAAAACTGAGCAAGCTCTATAAAACATCACTCTCCCCTCTCTTTGATCATGCTTTAGTGGATAGAGCACTTTCTGAATCTCCTACGCGTGAGAGTCCATCACAGCGCTTTTTTTCCCCTCAATCGCACTGTGACTTTTTGAAACACTGTGTGTGTGATTTCTGTAAAGGGAATCGAGGCAAGAGGAAATATGGCAATAGCAGGCATATGCATATGGTTGAACCACTCGGTTTTGGCGTGCTGTTGCATTGTGGGTAATTGCGGGTCAGTGGTTTTGGTTATTTTTATGTGGCGTTTCACATGGCTAGCATCAACTCGCAAATCTCTTCTTACACGCCCTTGTAAATCTAAATCCATTCTCTCCTTTTCTAACACACATACATGCACTCGCTTGAGCCTCAGCAGGGTTAAAAAGGGATATGTAAAGTAAATTACAAAGCAGATTTAGGTGTATTTGGGTTGGAGTAGATTAGAACAAACAGTGGATGTGCACAGGCCAAATGTCAGGGGCCGCGTACACACTCGCTCAACCACATGCAACATGTGCGGCACGCACACACTCTCACAAAAGTCTTCAGCAAAGGTAAACACAGAAGTCAGTCTGTCTGGACATTTTGTAGTTGAAGTTTGAATTTATGCCAGAAACAAGTATGCAAACTTTATTGGCTAATGCACTGTACATGTACACTTACATGCCGATTTCTTTTGGTCAACTCAATTATTTAGAAAACTATTAAGAAAAGACTTCAGAAATAGTAAAAGCTATAAATCAGGATGTGCTACCAATGCTATACTACGGTTTAGGTTAGGAGTTAGTAGCTTTTTCAACATTGTGTAGGCTTAAGTGGTTTGAGAAAAATATTAGGGATGCACCGATACCACTTTTTCCAGTACTCGCCCGATACCGATACTTTTATTTTTGGTACTTGCCGATACAGAGTACCGATACCAATATTTTTATTGCATTTGTAAATTTTTTTATTGGGTACAGAAACCCAAAGAGTATGTATAATGTTAGTTGGTTAACTTAATTTATCAAATAGATACAGTCAAACCAAAATTTATACACCAACATTTCTCACATTATCACAGTTTATTCGCTATAGTTTAGAAAATGGTAATAAAATATGACAAGAACTTTATGACAAGGAGTTAAACTGTGTCAGACAGGAGCTCAGTATCGGGCCCTAAAAAATATCATGCGTTATATCCAGGTAGCTTATAAAGTTTAACAGTTTGGCTAACATTTTCTAAGTAAAATTCTATTCTATTGCTCTGCCTGAGTTTACCTTGCTAATTCTTGCTATTGTGCCCATTGTGGCAGTGCTAAGAATAAACTTGTATTATAAACTGCCAGAAGCATTTGCATTCACATGCTTGAGTAGACTGTTTCGGGCCTTAAAGTCACAGATCTTTTTGTCTGTATTGTGATGTACAAGAAATGTAGAGCAGGGACTTGGCTCTATTCGTCACTTGTTGATTGAATGGAGGCAGATCTGAGTGTTAGTTGGCAGTTGACTGTAAGAAACAAGTGGGGTTAAAGCAGATTAAATAGATTGTCCATAAGACTGAGTTATGACATTTTGATTAAATAAATAATGGAAGTGCACAGATGAATTGTTCACAAAAAGACCAAAAATATGAATTTAGAAAATGAGTGAATTTCCATTTCATGTCGAATTTATCACAACATACACTAAATTATTGACTCTCCATCACATACTGCATACCCCATACAGCCCTCCTCTTCCTGGTTTTGAGCGTATGGGACTGAGGCCGGTAGTGGACACCAGTGACTGAATGAAGCTCCAGGGGGGGTCTTTGAACACGAGGGGGAAGCTCAGAATTAACCCCAGCAGTCCTGCGGTCAGGCAGCGCACTTTGAAACGAAGCAATCTGTCACCGCTGAGCGGCCCTAGGTCAGCACCCTTCAGCCTGCCAGAAAATAGGCCCTTTATTTAAGCCAGATGTTAAGAAACAGTCTCTCTTTCTGCCTTGCTTTGCTTTTGGACTCCTTCCTATTCCGCCACTGTATTTTTTATTTTTTTTTATCCCGCCCTCCGCCCCTTCTCCTGTCCCGTGGTGGCGGAGCACCCAGCTCACTTCTCTGGGAGAGCGAGCGCTAGCCTGGCTGTACGCCCGAGCCTGATCCCCTGCCTGGATGTGGGGACCGCTAGAAGACTGAACAGGTGTTCTCCACTTTTTGATTTCAGTGCATTTGAATTAATCCTGTCAGCTCAGCTGTTAAAACAACTGTCACCCCCAGCTGCTAGTCATTTTAGGCTGGATCTGACACACTCCGCCAGTCTACGGCAGTTGCCAATGACATACACACACTCTCACCGTCTGTTCCCTGGCCCATTGTCACGGCCACAAAGTGTTCTGCACACGCACGTACATATCCAGACACATACACACAAAGGAAACACCTCGGCACATCAGCATAGTTAAAAGTAAAATGAAATTGAATGTTAAAACATTGTTTATAATATAAAGAACTGATTTATGCTTTGGAAGCAGTGTTCACATTGAGCTTTGTAACACAGGTTATATAGCCTGATGAGGTTATTATGTAGCCATAAACCCTTATAGTGTGCATTATTACATGTGATCTGTACATCACATGACCTTGATTACTTCACATAGTATTGCTGCTTTGCACCCATGTGCACAAACACATTTAAATTTATATATGCAAATTTACAAATGTAAATATATATATAATTATTGTCATCTGAATGCTAATGCCCCTCTTCCTATCCCATCTTCACCTCTTCTTGTCTTCTCGCCCTCCTTTTTCTCAGAGGTGCTGTGTTTCAGAGAGTGTTGTTCCTGTCATTCGTTTGGATTTTTTTCAACCTCCTTTTCTTTCATCCGGATTCACATACCCCTCCGTTAGATACAGGTTACACATTCTGGCAAATATTTCTCACACATTTAAATATCTGTTTACTTGTTTTTAATGCCAAGAGCACAGAAAACGCAGTGGGTTAATTACTGGTGCATGATAAATGGTTGATCGAGGGTGTGTTCTGAAACTTGGGCTGTTTAGCTTTGCCCTGCCTTCTCTTTTTCGTGCATAAGTCGAGAGGGAATACATTTGTTTCACCAAAAAAAAAAGTTCAGGTGTGTGAGGAAATGTAGGATTCATTAGCTTCATTTAGGGCCAACGCTCCAACCTAAGTGTGTCAGGTTTTCAGCGTTTTTAAGTGATGAATTCTTTTTCAGAGGGCCGGGCCACGTGCTAATCTCCTCGTAAGGCTGTTCTCACCTTTGAGAGAGAAAGAGATAGATGGAACAGAGAGCACAAATAAGCGCTCTTGCACGATGGAATGTATAGTTTGTCATGTGTTTGGTATATTTGCTTACAGGCTTGTGACGTTTTGGGGACTTTGGACCCCAGTGTGCACACAGCGGCAAGAGAACAGAGGGAGGCCGTGGATTTAGTCCCCACTCCTCTGTTGTTTCTGCACAGATAAACCTCTCCATAGTTCTTTTTTGTGCATTACAGTAGTCTTTCTCATTGGGGGATGTAACAGGGGGAAGTCGTGGCCTAATGGTTAAAGAGTCGGACTCGTAACCCAAAGGTTGTGGGTTCGAGTCTCATACCGGCAGGGATTGTAGGTGGGGGGAGTGAATGTACAGCGCTCTCTCCACCTTCAATACCATGACTGAGGTGCCCTTGAGCAAGGCACCGAACCCCCAACTGCTCCCCGGGCGCCGCAGCAAAAAATGGCTGCCCACTGCTCCGGGTGTGTGTTCACGGTGTGTGTGTGTTCACTGCTGTGTGTGTGCACTTTGGATGGGATAAATGCAGAGCACTAATTCCGAGTATGGGTCACCATACTTGGCCACATGTCACGTCACTTATATTATACTGAACATTTAGCAATTGATAATATTCCTCTCAAACTAAAGAAACGGTCTCAAACAGTTTGAGGAATACACAATCTGCTTTCTAATGGTTAGTTTGGAATAAGAAAAATATATTACTGTGGATACAAGTTAAATACAAATACACTAACACTAAGTCTCTTTTTAAATGCTCACCAAGGCAGCATTTATTTGATCAAAACAGTAAAAACTTTTTATTATTATTACTTTATTTATTTTTTACATTTCCATCTTAATATATTTTTTAAATGTAAATGTAAATTTAGCTTTGCCATTACTTCAATCTTCATTGTTACACTATCCTTCAAAAATCATTTTAAAATGCTGATTTGGTGCTCAAGACACATTTATTATAATTATCATTGTTGAAAATAGTTGTGCTGGTTAATATTTTGTGTAAACCATGATGCTTTTTTCATTTTATTTAGTCATTTTTTATCAATTTAATGCATCATTGCTGACTAAAAGTATTTCAACTGTAATAGTTGTGCTTTTAATTATTTTCATTATTTCAAAAGCTAATGCTGCGTTAAAATGCATTTGTTTAAACGCTACTGGGTACATTTCGGTTCTTCTAACAGATGGGATAGTGTGCATATTTGTAACTATATTTGAGGACCTCTAAAGTGCCGTGTTCCAGTGCATTTAATATGTTAACATTATTACGAGTGCACTGTACAGTCCGGCACAGTATGTGTTTAAATAAACAAATTAAGATGAAACAGACCGCTTTGTGCTGTCCTGTATCCCAGCTGGTGACTAACCAATGGAAATATAGCTTATAAGTGGGCATTATTCCCATGACCAACCTTATCAAGCAATCAAAGTTTTAACTTGAAAGCATGTGAATTTATCGCCATCCCCCACCCTGTCCACCTCCCCTCTTCCTGTCCTACAGATGAGAAAGAAGGAGTCGAGTCGAGGGATGTGCCGGGGTCTGACTGGCTTTGGCCAGGCATGGGCAGCTTCTTAGGAGCTGTTAACAATCACCTAATGGCTCTCACATGGCTACCAGTATCTGGGAGCAGTGGAGCCCACACAATGCTGGCCATTCTTACAGCGAGAGCATTTTAACCGCCCCAGGCACACAGAGACAACAGCAACGATTAAATCCAGTGTAAATCCGGAGTTTGTTGGGGGAAAACATGCCTTTAGATTCCCTACTTCCTGTTTGCACAAGTCAGATCCATTTTTCCAAGCTGTTTTGCTTATTGATAAGTATGTGTCCGTGCCTCGTCAGAAATAAAGGCTGTTTGTGAATACTTCACAAATTCAGAAATGGAAAAACAATGTGAAGACAGAGGAAGTGAATTGTAATATGGGTAATAACTGTTTTCATCTGCCAGGGGCAGTTTGTTATGACAAGAGGTTAAAATTTTGCCTCCAAAATTCAAAGCAGCATTATCATGTCAGTATAGTCTGCCTGTGTGTATGACAGGCCTGTGACAGCTGCTTTCTGAAAGCCGCAGTACACTTCAATGTGACATACAGCAATTGTAATTTTAACAGACACCGCGGCCTCTGCCATGCGCTTTGACAAATTTTATATATTTATTTTTGTACTTATTTATTTTCAACCGTGCGTGTCAATACGTTTCAGTCCGTGTGATGTCGACTTTGCAAGAGCAAGTGTTTGCAGCCATATGTGTGTCTGTTGCCTCAGACCAAAGCTTTTTTTTTTTTCCTGCTGTCCCGCAGTTAATGCATCAGAGACTCGGACGAACACGTTGTATTCTTTTGTTGTCATTTTAAAGTGATGTAATGAAAGCGGGTGGTGGCAGGGCCCCGGGGCTATGACAGCTCTCTGCTGACTGGGCTGCGCGCGAGACACGCTGAAGAGGGGTTATTGCCACGAGACAGATTGAAAGTGTCATTTTCCATTATAGCGCACACGGAGGAAGCACAAATATGCCCTGGCCTACTTTAACAGGATGCCTTTGACAAGAGAAATGTGTGTGCTTGGAGGAGAGGGGAGCCCTGAGCCCAGCTTAACCCTTTCTTCTGACACCGCAGCACAAGAAATTTAGCAGATGATCTATTAATAATGGAATAACACCTTCATGTTATTTCAATTGTGTATTACTTTGTCTTTCTTCAGTTGAACACAAGATATTTTTCCCGTACATTGAAAGTGGGGGGGGGGGATTAATTTTGAGTGACTACCTGCTTAAATTAGCATACATTTAAAGTATAATTCTACAGTTGCATACCATATTTCAGACCAAAGTGTCTACAAACATCATAGGTAATTCTTTTTCTTTTCTTTCGTTTTGAGATGTTATCTTGTTCAGGCTAATTCACTTAGCCTGATATTTAAATGCAAACAACAGCCAGGCTCGCCGCATATGGAATATAAAAAGGCTTATTTTATCACTGTATGTGTGCATGTTAATTAATTTCTACATGTATGTACAATGGCATATATCTGTGCGTGCTTGTGTGTGCGTATCAGTAGCGTGGCTGATACTCAGATGTACGGCAGCCAGATTTGAAATCTTGGACGTCCTCAGAGAACGTCTTAATTTTCTCAGACTTTCTCACACGTCGTGATGGTTTTGCTCACATTCTTCTTCACAATGTCATGCCCTCCACGCAGTTATTTCAATCTGGCAGTGTAAATTTGGCACCGCGCGAGAGGTGCCAGAATAAATTTGGCGGGAGTTTTGGTTCAAATCAAATTGGACATAAGCACCCACAACACCATCTGTCAGAGAAGGATTGCAGATATGTGAAGGGCACAATTCCGTCAGAGATAAACGACTTTTTCAATTTGTAAATCTCACCCTGCAACTTTAGTTGGGAATTATGTTCTATTAATTTATGGAAAATTGATTTATCGTCATCTAAGTGAGGACTAGAGCTGAAGAACACATTTTGCAGCACTCGTGGGACTTCGTTTGTATCACACTGCGGAACATACTGTAAATGGAGTTCACATTCAGGCATTTCACAAACATTCTATCAAATTCAATAAAACATTCAATGAAAAATTTCTGTAAATTGTTCATAAAACTATTTTTATGCTCATTCAGTACATCAGTTTATGTACTGTACAAATGGTTTTGCAAACAATTTACAATTTACAACAATTTAATAAGGTCTGAAGTTTTGACTGTGACCAATTCAAACAAGGACTAACTATATCTTCTCTGCAAACTCTGTTTACCCATGATGTCAAAATGTCTTTTTTTACTGTCCAAAAAAAAAAAAAAACAGTACAGGTGGAGAACAAACAGGGTGTTTTTCCAGCCAAGGTGTTTTTCTTTTTATATTTTGTATTAGAACATTGTCCCTGTTGCCCTGGTGACTGCTTTGAATGTAAAGGGTGTTTAACATCCTGACCTTTAGCTTCAGCTTTGCTCTTTCCGCTGACTCCACACGCTTTACACGTTACGACTTTGCACAAAATCTCACCTTATCTCACTCCATCGCGCTCTGTCCCTCCATGTTTCTCTTTTTTTCTTTCTGCTTGTGTCACCTCTCTGAGACAGGAATGTTTTTTGAGCGAAAAGAAGAAAGAAGACATTCTCTGTGTGTGTGTGAATGCTTGTACAGAGTGTTGCTAAGCGTTGCCTTTTCCTCCATCAGCACACATAATTGGGACTTTTAGCTTGAATAGCGGCTTTTGATGAGAGATTTGGTCCGATGTTTTTTTTTTTTTCTTTCTCAGTGCATTTCTAAACTCACAGTCTCGCAGTGTCTGCCGCGCCGGGAGAAAACACGAGCGACCGCCGATGTTTGAACGTCCTTTAGAAAGAATTTTCAACACGGTCTCTGGGCAAATAACAGCCGTAAATAAACTGATCATCAAGGGTGATTATAATCATCTTTTCATTTGACAGGGGAATTCAGGATCAGAGTTTGCAGAGCATGTTTGTTTCTGAATCGAACTTCTGCCATTCGCTTTTTAAAATCTCATTAACTTTTTTTTAAGCATGACACCCTAAATGACTGCTGATCTGCATTGCATTAATTGATTACAGTGTTTTAGCCACAAAGGCAGTAATTAATTACTAGTTTCGTGACTGAAACCCATCTGTGGGTGTTTGTATTGACTCCTCAGAAAGATCTAAGCGCAGCTGGACTCCCGTGTGTGCGTCTCTCGTGTTGGACATATATACGGCGCTGAACTCAAAGTCTGTGACGATCCTTTCTGTCCAACCTTAGATAAACTAGCTGGGTGCTTGTATAATTGGTTATTCAATTCTGACCTCTGTGGCGACTGGGAGCTGCTGCAGCGTGTTGCTTTCTGCCAAGAGCAGTCAATGTGGAGCCTGTTCTGGTGCTGCGTGCTGGGCCAGGCCCGAGCCAGGGCCTTTCCTGTGAGCCCTCCCCACCCGCGTGAAGCTGGCGCTTGGGACACTGGCCCTTTTGTTGTCCACCGTGGGCCTGGCTCTCCTTGTCTCATTCCCCCTCCATCTCCCCACTTTTCTCCACTCCTCCAAAACCAACCTCCCGCCCCCTTTCTTTTCCGAACAAAACATCTCATTGGCTTTGCAAATATGAGATAATTGGAAAAATGGAGTTGGCCGGGCTGAGTCAGAGCGTTTTGGGCAAAAAATAGCATCGCAACGGCGAGGCATAGAGAAACAGTGAGTGAGTGATGAAATTGTTTGTGAAGTACGGAGCCCGGGCCGCCCTAAGCTGGACCGTGGTGTGTGAAGAATGAAAGTGTGCTCAGTGGTGGCACATCTTGAGCGGTTCTTCCACACTTTTGGGCCAGGTGGCCGGTCATCCTGGCTACGGCTCTGCCCAGCTGCTGGAGTCCTCTGGAGCCAATGAACTTTAATAATGCCCCATCATTCACCTATTATTGTCAGATTAACTTCTCCTCTCCCATGCTGGCATGGCTGGTGAGTTTGTGATCTCATATTCAGTTTACAGATGAGTGTGTGCGACTGACGCGCTTGTTTGTCAGATCTGTCTGCCGAACATCCTGTTCTAGACACAACCAGAGACATATAACTAGGGATGGATCAGGATGGTTGACTGGTCCAGGGGTTTCCAAAACTGGGTCCAGGGACAATAAAAACCATTGTTTTATTTAAACTTTTTTTTTTTTTTTTAAATATGAATTACCCCTTTCTTATTAAAATTACAAATATTTTATTAATGGTGGTATTCATATTTTGTTTGAATTTTTTCTAACCGCTGTCACCTATATCTTGCTCACTATTTTTTTTTAAAGCTGCTTAGGAACAATATTTCAGATTTCAGGCAAATTTTAGATTTAAGATTTAGGTTAGATTCAATTAGATTTAAGTCTAATTGAAATACATCTTGGCACTCCTACTCCCATACACACCCTTGCTGTGTGTTTTTCCAAGAGTCACACTGTTCTGTCCCCGTTGTACCCCTCAGGCAGTACTGGTCCCACCAAAAATGTGCTCCCCACCTCGTAAGGGCGCATACGCAGGATTCCACCCAGCTGCCACAAACAAGACCCCTTTACACTAATGCATACAAGCTGTGCTGCCGTATTGGGAATATACTAATGGAAGCAGTCCCAAAGTTTCTGCCCTCTCTCACTTCTTTCTTTCTCTCTCTCTGTAATGCACATCATTTTAATGCTGATAACCTATTCGCATAGCAAATATTGGATTTAAACCTTCAGTTAATATGTTTATCTTTTATCTTTATAGAACATTTTATAGCTAGAAGTTTGCTCATTCAGTTTTCAGATGGGTTTCATTTAAGTATGTAATATATTCTGAGCATAATGTGACACTTCTGAAACTTTAAAGGAGACATTTGTGAGATTAGGGCTGGGCGATATAGCAAAAAAAAAATGATCACGATATCAGTCGATATCGATAATTACCACGATAAATGACAAATCTTTATTTCTTTCACGTTTAAAGCCAAATTATTGCTCCAAAGTGAAAGTTGTAGAAACCAGACCATTAATTTTCCTTAACAAAATAAATATCTAAATAGAAAATTTTAGTTTCATGTTCTAATGAGTGATATTGTTTCAAATCAAGAAACAAGTTTGGGTTGCCTGATAATATTAATAATAATAATATCACTTTTTGTCTCTTAGAAATGCACATTTGATAGTAGCTTGAGTTAGGATGCAGAGGTAAATTTTTGTTCATTATCAAAATCAGTAACATCTGTGAAAAATTGTAGCAACCTCAGTTTTATATGGTTACATTTATTCTGACCAAGTTTTTATTTTTTTATTTATTTTTTTTTTAATTAAGCATTGGTCTCCAATAGTAGCATACATTTAAATCGTGATAAACGCAGTTAAAACCACACATATAGCACCTCAATACCATGGTAAAAATATAACTATGGTTTTTAGGTAGCCTATTTGTATGAAAAACAGTAGTTTAAAAACATTCAGTATAAATGCACACATGCTATAGCTTAATCACAAATACATACTACAATTATATACCATTATTCTTTTAATAAAATTCAGTGTGAATATATAGTCCATCCCTCCTCCACTATACACAATCTTGGTATAATGTTTGATTCTAGTCTACGTTTTGAATCCCACATCAATCAGCTTGTCAAATCCAGTTTTTTTCACCTTCATAATATTGTCCGCCTACGACCATCTTTAAAATTCAAAGATGCTGAAACTGTTGTTCATGCGTTTATTACGTCGCGTCTGGATTACTGTAACTCCTTGTTTTATGGCCTACCCAACAAAGTCCTTAATCGCTTGCAGCTTATCCAAAATTCAGCTGCTTGTGTTCTTACACTTACCAAAAAATATGCCCACATCACTCCGGTTTTACAGCAATCACATTGGCTCCCTGTCACCTATCGTATTCAGTTTAAGATTCTTGTTTTAGTTTTTAAGGCCCGTCATGGGTTAGCACCTTCTTACCTTTCTGAATTAATTCTCCCCTATGTCCCTGCCCATACTTTGAGATCGAGCTCTGAAAATTAGCTTGCAGTACCCAAATTCTGGCTATCTAGTGTGGGTGGTAGGGCTTTCTGCATTTCCGCTGCCAAGTTCTGGAATAAACTACCACAAGATCTCCGTGTTATCTCTTCACTCAAGACCTTTAAAACTGCTCTCAAAACTCACCTATTCACAATGTTTCTTAATTAATTGCTTGCCTTAATTTTTTGTTCTATGCTTTTGTAACTTATCTTGTATATTGCATATTATTTCACCTCTGTCTGCTGTTTGGCTGTTTATATGTTGTATACTATGTTATTTACCTTATGTAAAGTGTCCTTGGGTGTTTGAAAAGCGCTATATAAATAAAACGTATTATTATTATTATTATATCCCAAATTTCTGCCACAATACCATGGTGCAGTGAGTGTTACTACAGTAAATCCATGGTAAATTATGTCGATTTGTAGATTGAAAAGCCTTCTGACTGTCTCGTTGCACAGTGTTTCTCCTGCTTGGCTTTAAACTAGTTTAACTCACCGAGTCATTTGTGTTCATCGCTGAATTCAAGCACTTCACACTGGATCTCACAGCGCTGCTTAATGCTTGCGTGACCGAGTAAACGCATCTGCTCTAGTGAGCTCGCGCTGCGCGGCATCCGAGCGGATAAACGGTCCGTGTGGCGCGATTCAAATGAGTCGCACTGTTTCGTTCCGCTTTTGGCGCATAAACATTATATCGATCATTTATCGAACTCTTCATATCGTTATTGAATTAACGCCCAGCCCTATGTGAGATTAATGGAGTATTTTTTACAATTTTGAGAGAAATTCTCAGTTCATTCAAAGGCTCAATCCATTCCATTTCATTGCTAGCTATAAGAAACAACTGAGATATTAAAAGAGATCTCATTTGTGATTTTCAGTACACTACATTTAAATACAAGTCTTTATTATCAGTATACTTACATGATATAAAGTAGCAGGTTAGAGTCTATTCTAGCATTGTATAATTCCAGCATATGTTGAAGCGTCATATTTCATATTGAAAAAACTAAAAGCAACATCACAGGCTGAAGTGAGAGGTGCTTCTATCAAAGGGCACCGCAACAGTCCTTTTCTTCCCAAACCATAAGAGAGTATGAAGAACGAGATCAAGACAGGGGAGCTGCCATGAAAGACAGATACATCAGTATATCTGCTTCCTTCTCCGTCCATTTTGCAGTAAACGATTGCGCAGATCCCCGCTGCGGGCTGTCACTTAAAAGAGGGCTTTCTATTTTTATTAATAGTTAAAGTGAAGGAGC
This sequence comes from Sinocyclocheilus anshuiensis, assembly GCF_001515605.1. NCBI lineage: Eukaryota > Metazoa > Chordata > Actinopteri > Cypriniformes > Cyprinidae > Sinocyclocheilus > Sinocyclocheilus anshuiensis. The sequence continues at coordinate 293,806 of NW_015549638.1, forward strand.
TGTCAGCAGGGACAATAGCGGCCATGTTAATAAATAAAAATAATAACTATTACAGTGCTGTGGTGAGAGAGAGGGGGAAAGTGACATACTGAGACAGAAAGAGAGAGAGAGCAGGCAGGGGGGATAGATGGAGTGGCCATTTGTTGAAACCTTTCACTTGTCAAAGCTCTCGGGCTTAAAAGCCTCTGTCATTGTTACGCACAGATGCCAGAATAGAGGAAAGAGAGAGAAAAGGCCGAGGGCTAATAACACCTGTTGGGGTGACAGTGAGACAGCTGTCAGTAGAAACAGCAGCAGTGAAGGTGATTGGCTGAATGGTGAGGGAGTGTGTCCATAAACCAAAGGCTGTGTCTTTTACAGGCCTGAAACTGTCAAACTTTGAAGTCCAAAGGGGAGACCAGGAACACAGAGGATATTCAGAAATACTCAAGAGACAAGAATGCGATAAACTTTAAATTGCAGACATGCCACTGAGAAAGTTTGACCACTAATCAGACATTAAATATTTGGCAAGTCTTCTTCTATTTAGCAAGTCTTTGAGTGTAAGTGTGTGCCGCCCACCTGGGGCCTGTACAAGTCTATCAGTCGCAAAGATACAGGTTAGTGCTCAGTGTTTTAACTCCAGCTGAATTGGTAATGGTGCCACCTGGTGTTTTTACTTTGGTGGAGAAGTGTTTAAGTGTGTGTGTGTTTGCTTTTGAAGTTGTGCATATTCATATTCTGAAGGCTTTAGTGATTAAGATTTAAATGAGATGTTTTTAAAGACACGATTTATCACATAAAATCATATGGTATCAAACCTTTGACCTTCAAATTGCAAGCATCATGCTTTACTATTTGAGGTACAGGATAAATAAAAAAAAGAATGAAGACAGGAAATGGAAAAGTAAAAGGAAATCATAACTGAATGTAGAGTTTATGCATATGTGTATTTAAAGTTTTTGCTTATGCTTTTGAAAATGTGAATTTTCATATTCGGAAGCGTTTGGTGATTAAGATTTAAATGAGCCTGAATACATACGTTAAATGAGAGAAAGATGTATTCAGCATACAGTTTGTCATATAAAGATATATAGAACTGAACCCATGACATTGCTGTTGCAAGCGTCATGCTTTGCTTTTTAAGCTACAGGATGAAGAATAACAAAAATAAATAAATAAAAATTTGTAAAATAAAATTGTAATTGAATGTAAAGTTAGTTTGTATGTATTTTTGCATTTTTTTCGATGTCAATTTTAATATTCCAAAGGGTTTAATGATTTTTAAAGATGTTTTTCAAACATGATTTATCACCTAAAATAATATGGAATTGAACCCATGACCTTGCCATTGCAAGTGTAATGCTTTACTATTTGAGCAACAGGATGTAGAATGACAAAAAGTATAAAAATTAAACAAAGGAAAAGGAAATCACAACTGAATTTAAAGTTGTGTGTGTGTCATTTCTCAACCTGCTAAAATACTGACCACTGTCATTTACCACAAATACAAACCTTGTGTTTCTCTTTCACTCTTTGTGTCTCCCTCTTTCTCTCATTTTGTTTCATATCGCAGTTAATTGTTGTGATGGTGATGCTGGTACGTGTGTGTGTGTTAGAGAGGAATACAGAGGGGGGTGTTGAGAGTTGTTTTAATTTTCCTCTCTCTCTCTCTTGTTTGAGACGTCCGTCCTTGGCAGGTTAGTAATTAGCGTGTGGGGTGGAGGGGTTAGCGGGTCCACGGGGTGTATTAGAAAAACAAAACGCACAGCCTCGATAATGTGTCCATTGTACCCGGTGCATTAAGAGCCTCTTTGTGTTAGCTGGAGCATAGGGCTAATGATTGGCTAACAGCAGGTGAGGAAGCTGATCAACTCTCTCTCTCTCTCTCTCTCTCTGTCTCTCTCTCTCTCTCTCTCTCTCTCTCTCTCTCTCTCTCTCTCTGTCTTTCTCTCTCCATCCTCTCTTCCTCCTGCCCTACTGTTGGTGCCATTAGAGAGACGGGCCTTTATTACAGCAAATGGACTTTAAATGAGCTATATTGTGATGTTGCCTGCCTGTGGTAATTCTCTCTCTCTCTCTCTGTCTCCCCTCCAGAGGCCCCCAGTATTGAGAGGCTGTTGTCTAAGGACTGGAAGGACAAGATATTGGCCATGGGTTCTGGCAACTTTGGAGAGATCAAAGGTAAAACGAAAGACTTTGTGTCTTCATGTGACCTCAGAATGTATGCATGTTGTGTTTAATGGTTGATATATCTGTTGTCTCTTTTTTAGTGGTACAAAACCAAAGTATTCACTGTTTCCATTGGCAGTTGAGTCACAAGAGCTGGTTTTGCAGTTCTAGATTCCAATAATCACAGCTATAATTGTACGCATCAAATGTCACCTTAGACATCTTGAAGCGCTCCGAGAGCTCAGGTATGCTAATCCACCTAGCGCTAGCCTCTTTGCCAGCCCCGGTTAATGATCTGCCGGGATGACTTGCTAAGCAACAGCCTCGGTCATGTTAGCACGGTTAATGATACATCCTGTTAGGTCACTCAGCCATAGCGAGAACACACTCCACTATCACTTTAACAAGCCTCCATACACCTTCCTCACGCTAGCGGCGTGTTCGCAAGGCTAACTCGGGAGTAAATGTATTTCATTAAGCGGCTCAGAAATATTTAATCAAACGAAGCTTGTTCTCGCTCCTGGAGCAGAAAAGGGAGCGCCATTGATCAAGCCGTCGGTGCGGTAACCCTACTGTGTTGACATTTCAGTAAGAGAGCATCCCCGCCACGACCACCGTTGACTAGCTGTTGGAAAGGGCCCTCGCCACTGTCCCCTCTCTGTGTGTGAATACCCTTTAAGATCAGAAATGGACACAGATATATACAAACTAGTAGGTCGTTTTAAATTAGGTGCTGAAAGCAGGCTTTTTTTTATATTACACATAAAATGTACTGATAGCAAACAAGAAGTCAGAGGGATGATTGACATATTTTTAACCAATTAGAAACATTGAATAATTTTGTATGTTAACGTTTAGCTTTGCTGAGATGTCTTTGGGAATGGGTTTTTGGCGAGAGGGTGTTTTGTCGAAATGGTGGAAGTTTGCAAAACTGCTTAAATTGCTCCTAGCAAATTCATTACAAGCTATTTTGCCACTAGCAGGTATTTTCCCTGAAATTAAACCAAGGTTGATAGTTAATCTCTATATTTAAAAGGGGCTTTTCACAGTGATACCATAGAAGAACCATTTTGGGTTCCCCAAAAAAACATTCAGTAGACAGTTCTTAAAAGAACCATGATTTTTTCTTAATGTGAAGAACATTTTAATTTTGTTTTTCCACTATAAAGAAACTTTTGTCCAGTAGAAATGTTCCATGATACACCATAGATGCCAATACAGAACCTTTATGGGTACTGCATGGTGACATGGTGATACAGAAATATATCATGTATTTTTGCACAACTGAAGTACAGTATTGACCAGAGTTCAGAACCAGATCTATGCATTTAATAGAACATATGCATTGTACTTTATGAAGTCGACTAAATATATTGTACAGTAAAGAACAGCCTGTGTTAACCACATAGGAGATGATTACAGAGCAAAAGAGACAGAATGAGAGAAGAAAAGATGGAAAGAAAAGTGGTAATGGACAATAAGAGCCTCAGGCTAAGCTCTTTCTCTCCTTCTCTCCCTCATGTAACACAGCACTGTGCTGCTTTAGGGATTTATCTTTTAAGCCCAGTCATTAATTAGCAGTGAGAGCTGCTTGACAGGTATTACATTGTTACAAATTGGTTAATTACTGTGGTTTGTGACATGAGGCAAGGCAGTAAAGGCAGCCTTAGGATGTTTAGAGAGAGAGGAAACCACTTATTGATCCAAAGCTGAACTTTCAGTAGGCGAGGTAAAAAGCCTTCGGTTGTGATTGATGAGGCTGGCGTGTTTTCTTATGTGTGTGTATGAACACCTTCTGTCAACTCTAGACTTAGGGCATCTAGAGTATATTGTGTCAGAGGTCTATTCACATTTTAATGAGCGAATCTAACTGACTGCGCTAGGGACGTGCAAAGCTACAAATGCTTCTAGAATAAACTAGTTGGTAGGTAGTCTGAATGACTAGTTGGTAAACCCTATGTAATAATGGTGGTTTAGGGGTATGTCCACCAGCAATGATCAGATGCATTCACTGGAGATTTTTATTTTTTTTTGTCAAAAACAGCTGGACAGAGTGCAGGGGTCTCAAGACACATTTTTAAACAATTTGACATTTTTCTATATAATGTGTTCTAACCAGGCATGACAACAATAAGGTTTATTTCTGCTGGCCCAGATGGGAAACAAGAAATTATTTTATTTTACTTTTAGCAACATATTTCAGATGTGTAAAAAATGTTTTTAATATTACGGTTTATTTACAAAGATACATACATATATTTATTAGGTTTTTATTTGCAATAATAGCTGGAAGTTATACTTTATCTCCATTAAAGCTGTGAATTCATCTACACATTTTTGTTGGAAAACAGTCTCAAACAATGCATTATTAGTTGCATAATTGATATTAAATATAAATTAAGTTTATAATATTTAAATAAATATTTAACATTTGAATATTTAAAGTACTTCAATTTAAATATAAAAAAAAAGTAAAGAAAAATATCTAACCATTCTAACCCATCCCCTGTATGAGCAATAGGGTCTTGGAAAGAAAGTGGGAAAGAAAGATCGCTTTGATCCCTCTTTTCTCTGGAAGACTCGTCACTTTTCACACACGGCCCTCCCTTGTCCCGGGCCGGCTGAGATACACACCCTCTTGTGAAAGCTCAGTCTGGGAGCTGTTAAGGGGAGCTGCAGGTTTATTTTTTCAACTGGCCGCCTGTGACAGTTGCCTTTATTGTGCATTGTTGAGTCTGTGTGTGTGTGTTTGTGAAGGGGTTACAAATGGAGCCTACTCTCACCTTCCTGCCAGGGCAAAGGTTCAGGTCAGCTGCTATGACTCCCTTCTTTCTCTAGCTTTCTTCATCATCTGTTTTTCGCTGGTGAGGAATGTGGCCCCTCAGAAGGTAGAGACCGAGAACAATGGGGGATTGTGGGGCTGGGCAGACGTGTGTCTGTGTGTGCGTGTTTTAACACAGATATATGACCTCAGACGCACAATTGCACACACATGAACTCGTTAACAGACATGTGCTCATTTGGACATTTGAACGCTTTAGGGGTTTAGCACACACAGAAGCACACACATTGTTTGATTGGTGGTAGTCTGGCGTAATATTGTGCAACGACATCCTGTCGAGTGATTTAGTCTTCCCCTCCTGCCGTCTGCTCTGGGGTTGCTCGTATGTCAGAGCGTTCTCAGCTTTAGCCCAGGTCGGAGGTCAGCTCATGCTAAATGTGTAGCGACGGCAAGGTAAACACCAGGGCGATAGCACATCTCAGGAGGAGCACATCTGGGTACAAGGCTTCCTCGACTGGTTCTTTGACCCTTGGCCTATGCCCTTTAACCCCTGCAGGCACCCCGGACAGCGAAACTGGCCGCTTCGCAGATCGAAAAACAGCGCCAGCAAATGGAGTTAGCGAAACAGCAACAGGACCAGGTCAGCACTTATTCATCGTGTTTTGCCATGCATGTGCCATGTGTTTCTCTTTCTTTAGTTATGCACATTTCATCAGTTATTTCACATCTGATCCTAACTAGTGGCTTTTCCAATGGCTGAAGCAATAACAATATCTGGAGGGCAGGATAGGCTAATGTAATGTTGAGATATATATCTCTCGCTCTCTCTATATATATATATATATATATATATATATAT
>NW_015549638.1:299671-301947 GCF_001515605.1 Sinocyclocheilus anshuiensis
TATATGAAGTAAGTTTGTTGATAACAAATGAAGTTTACACACAAATCTAGATATTAAATAAACCTGCAAGTTCTAACCAGGTACAATGCGACACGCTTGGTGTTACACACAATGAAATCTCATCGGGCAAAATTCCTGCTCCACTTAGCTGTGTATTAATCAATAAATGTGTTCTGATAGGCTGTAATTTAGTCACTTTGCAAAGCATTTTACTGTTAGAAAGAACAGAAAATAATCGATCTGATATTTGAAACTTGCCTCATAAGTAGCAGACATATTTTCAAAATTGACTATTCTGAATGGGTTAAGGAAGCCCTGTATATTAGGCTTGTTCTGGGTTCTCTCGACCCTGAGAGTAATTGTTTCTCTAAGGGGGAATTTACAATTAGGCTTTTGTGTTTATAAACAGGGGTCTTTTTTTAAATGTTGTACTGCTTTTTATGGCTGATGTTACTTTAAAGGCACATTTAAATACAAAACTTTTCCGACAGGGCTTTTCCGACACTGTCATCATGTTAATTAGAGCACCACTGCTAAAATATTCAAACAAAACCAAATTAGCAAACGATAAACTAGCCAGCCTCACTAATAATATAGTTTGCAGTTGGATGACCAGTAAATTAATCAACCGTTGTGACCCATTCCTTCCTATCATGTCTGATTAGGACACAGTGTTATTGTGATGAACATTTAAATCGAGCAGAACACAGAACAGTGTTATCAGTGTGTGTGTGTGTGTGTGTGTGTGTGTGTGAGAGAGTGTGTGAATGTGTGTATGAAGGAGAGGTATGGGTGTGTAACATACTAACGTTCTCCACTTTGAACCACATTCACAAAGAAACCCTCTGTTCTCTCCATCCCCCTATAAGTGTGTGTGTGTGTGTGTGTAACATTCAGGTCCCCTCCAGCATGCAGGCAGGAGTCTAAAGGTGTTTGCATACAGAAGAGTGTGCTTTAGCTTTGTTGTGTGTATAGTTGCTTCTGGGGAGCTCAGTTTTACAAAAGAAAACAGATCAGTATTAACACACATACTAACACACCCCTGTACACACACGCACAATGCTCCAGGACTGGGTGCCACACCTTGGTAAATATGTATGAAATACAAAAGCACACCCAAGAGCTTCAAACACCGTTTACCGTCACCATACAAGCATGTGACCCCTATCTGCACAAATAATGTCCTCTCTTGTTGAAAAACAGTTTGACATATCTGACAGTTTGACGTGTTCTGTCCACAGATTGCACGACAACAGCAGCAACTTCTGCAGCAACAACACAAAATCAACCTCCTGCAGCAACAGATCCAGGTGAGTCTTCATATAGATGTGTATGTCCACTTGTAGACTTGTATACATGTTTTGCGTTTATGCTTTTAAAGAGGTATGTTTGTGAGATGTCACAATGCGAGTGACTTGTCACCGTGACCGTGGGGTTTCATGACAATCAAACGTTGTTGTCCACCAATCAGCAATCAACCCCCCTCAACCAATCATTAACGAGCATCAGTGCTGGTATCCAGAGTCCATACTCGTAGTCCTTTTGTAGAACAATCAAAATGTAGCTACAGAAACAAAGACAAAGCAACATTATGATGGAATACTATACTTCAAATTTTAAGGCAATCCGTAATGTATTATGACATCCTCAGTAGAAAAAAATCATTCAAGATAAATGACAGATTCAAGAAACTTTGATTAAAATATAAACACATCTTAAGCAAAAAGTTTCAATAATATAAAAAAATAAATAATAAAAAAGTCTAATTAAGAATAGCCTTATGAGATTAAATTTCGGTTAATATGCGGCCTAAAAAGATAGCTGCCTATAGACAGGCAGCTTAATACGTTTTTTAAAATAGTGTGTATTTAGACATAGCAATCATGCAAACTATGATTTAAATTAATCTTTAAAAAAATGTGTAGGGAAATGCCCTAATGGCTGGTAAAGGAGCTTGTAGAAAACTAAAAACAGACACATACATAGGGCAGAGAGACACTGGCCTGCTTTGTGTGTGCAGGTGTGAAGCGAATAAAGGCTTTGTGTGCAAGAGGAGATGAGATGAGTCTAATTTGGTTGATAAAATGAGACTTAGCCTTGAGAGGGACTCTGGCAGTTTTGGCTAGGAAGCCACATCACACTGAGACTATTCACACACACACACACACACAGATCACTCCCGTCCGCTGGACCCCTGCCATTCTCTTTTAGTGCCTGACTGTGTGTGTGTGTGTGTGTGTGTGTGTGTGTGTGTGTGTGTGGCCCCGCTTTTTTTG
>NW_015549638.1:302311-311789 GCF_001515605.1 Sinocyclocheilus anshuiensis
CGTGTCTGTGTGTGTGTGTGTGTGTGTGTGTGTGTGTGTGTGTGTGTGTCGCAGCTGTTTTTGTTTGTGTGTGCATGTTCATACTACACAGCTTAGCCTGAACATGTGTATGTGAGACTTATCTGTGTCTGTTTCAAAATCCGCATCAGCTCATGTCTGTATGTGTGTCAGTAGCAGCTGTGTGTGCGTCAGTCCCCAAAACACGTCCGCTTGGGTTTCTCTAGCCCCGCTCGTCGCTCACAGAAACAAAGCTTCTTTTTCCCATGACTTTGCAACCTTTTCCCAAACAAGCACTTCTCCATTCAGCCCAGCGGAACAATAGTTTCTCACAGTCAACATGGGAGGAGGCGGAGGGGCACGAGAGGAGGAGACCCTTGTTATGGGCCAATCATATATTAGCCCTAAATCACCTCCTTAAAAACACACATTTGACTTGTGTCTAACACACAGGCCGCTAACATACTGTGAGCAAACACTTGCGTCAGAGACAAATATAGCAGTCCTGAACTTTGAGTATGTTTACAGTTTAATACAAGATGTTACTGAGGTCAAAAGCCAGATTCCACTTCCAAAAGAAGGAAAATAAGCTTTAAAGTCAACACGAAATAAAAAGTGACCCTATTTACCTTTTTAATAAATATTCCTGGTCTTATTTTTAACAGTACTTCAGTACAAGTAATTCAAAACAACAACATTTTTCTTTTTCTTTTTGGCCTTTTTTTTTTTTGGAAACTTTTTTCTGCAGTCCAACCCTTGTCCTCATCAAATAATCTGTTTTACTCTCATATATGAGTCACATTAAAGGAGTCAAATAGATAGTCAGTGCTATTTCATGTTGACTTTAAATTGTAGGGCCTGTAGCACATTTAAAACTCCTTGAAGAGTTACTTCTCTCCTGAAATACACACACAGTTAACACATATATCCCTCTCAGTGTGGGGCCACTTCTTTAGGCTCTTGGGGGTAACGTGCATACACACTCTTTCATTCTTATTAAAGCTGTCTCCACTCAGGACCCCTCACGAGTCCCTCGCAGGACCCCTGACGGTTATCCAACCAGAAACACAGGCTCTTGGATGAAAGAATACACCTGCCGAGAACCTTGAGGCATACATGCATGAAATGCAGGATACATGTAATGCATTTCCATGCTTAACGAGAGGCGTAATGTTGAGAAAGACCTGTGGGCGCTGTGGCTGAGAGCTGCCCACTGGTATAACCTCCTCCTGAGCGCCGCTGTACTGTAACACTTTCCCGCTGTCTGTTCGCTTTTCTCTCATTAGCAGCCTCCTTTGAGCACACCTCCTCCGGCTCTGCAGGGCGTCGCGCTGGTGTTAGAAAATTTCCGCTACCCAGCGCAGGCGCTGAGGTGAGGCTCCTCCGCTGTCAATGTGGCAGTTAACACAAGTAGCCAGACCTCCCATGAGGAGCTGCTTACGTTGGCTTATTTGACATCGAACGTCAGCCATTTAGCACGGTGGCATTAGCCGCGGCTAAAGAAACAAGCACTGTTGTCGCATATTTTTGCTAACTAAATAGTTTAAGTCTTCAGACACGGTGGCGACAGAAACCAGTGGCTGCTTATAAAACACATATTAGAGTCAACCTACGTTTCGGGAAAACGAACCTAATAAAGAGCTTCCATGGCAGTAGCTTATACATGTCAAACACAGCATGATCGCTTCCTAACTCAATCAGACTCATTTGCTGAGCGTCAGTGCCTCCTCAGGAATGAGAGTTAAAAAGAAGGTTGAAGAGAAAAAAAGACAACAGGAGCGTTAACGCATCAGAGTTAGACCAGGTCCTGTGCACAGGAGCGGCTAACCCAATTGGCTGTGTAATTGTTTAATTTGTCTCATTACACCTAAATGAATGTAATTGGTGTTTTTCCTGCATGAAGTGGCCGCACTGGTTGTGTGAACTTGGCTTTGTGCAGCACTGCGGATGACGGTGGGGGGGTCTCTCATTACATGTTCCCAATTGATATGAGCACTCACTTTATATTATTAAGAATATTTCAGGCAGCATTTAAGAGTTTCTAAAGATGAAGTATGTAATTTCTGCACAATTAGCATTATCAGTTGTTTATTATGAAAATATTAGCACCTTATTGTGTACAATTTTCAGGATAACCAACTTATCAGCATATTTCATTGAAATTGAAGTAACAAAATTGCATGTTCAACCTATATCTTTGTGGTGTCTCTAAGTTGACCTTAAAAGATTGACTTTTGGACAGACAATAAGGAATATTTGTGTGTCTGTGTACATGTTCTGACTGTGGGTATGTTCAGTTTTCCTGGAAAGAAAACAGGAAGGGAGAGAGTGTGCTAGACAGACATGTCTAACATGCTCATTCAACTCCTATTTGTAAGTAAAGATTCGGGCCATAGGATCAACAAGACATTGAGTGAGAGAGAGAGAGAATGATGAGGGAAGTTCAACCTTAAAAGAAGGATGCGCAGAAAATTCTCCAAAGTGCTATATGTTCAACAAGGAAGCCAAAATGAGGGAAATTAGCAGATACAAAGTGTTATACATGTCCATTTCTACCTCTACTTCCTCTCCAAGTGCAGAACAACTGTGTGTTACCCAAGCGACTGGCCCTGAGCAGCATATAACAGCCTGGTGTGTGCCCGTGTATGCGTGTCTTGGTGTGTTTGAGTGTGTGGGGAAGGCTTCTCTCAGCCCGGTGGTTGGCAGCTAATGGGAGTTATTTGAGGAAGGACACACAGGCAGAGGACCAGATGGGCGCTGCGTTATGCCCACCTACAGCGGGCGGCTGACGCACCTCCTGCACTCACACCTAATGGGGGCCTAATAAAAGGCTGGCTGTGCAGACACAGGCTCGCCACTCAATTTCATTAGCCGCTAATCAGCCAAAGGTGCCCTTGGCTCACGGAAAAGGACTGTTCGCTGGAAAAAAATGAGAGGCATACTTGGAAAAAAAAGAACGAAGGGCATGAGTGAGAAAATGGACATGCGTTTGCAATTGGAAAGAGCAGGGTTGTTGTTTTGGTGGGGTTCGAAAATGCCACATTTGTCTGGAATCCGCGATCAGGCATGGAAAAGAGAGATCAAGCATCAGTCATGTGACCTCAATGCTACTCTTTATTGGTCTAGACTTTGATCATTTTCCAACAGCTTTTTTTCTCCATAGAATATTTGACTTGTAAAGGTTACATATAAAAACAAACCTACAGTAAGAGCTGAGATTAACTAATAATTTCCAAAATTTCTGGTCTAAAACTACACTACACATAATTCTGAGTGAGCTAAGTAAGCTCTGCCTTGAATCCAACATTAAGATGAATCATTGCTGTGGAGAACTGTGAAAAGAACTGGTCCCACTTTATATTAGGTGGCCTGAACTACTATGTACTTACATTTAAATTAATAATTTAATACAGTCCACTTATTGCGTACATACATGTTTTTGCATTGTACTTATATTTTTAAAAATACCTGCATGTAAATACATCTGTAACTAATTTCTGTAATTACATTTATAATTACAGTTGACCCATCCCTTACACCTAAACCCACTCTTAAACCTACCCATACCACCAAACCTGTCCCTAACCTTATCCGTATCCCACCTCAATAGCAGCAAAAGTGTTTTGCAATACAATATGAACACAATGAGTACATTGTACTTATTTTTTCATGTAAGTACATAGTAGTTAAGGTGACCTAATATAAAGTGGGACCAAAGAATTTAGCAGCAAACTTCTGTAAAGCATTGTGAAGCAATGTCAAGCAAACATTCCTACATGCTCAGGTAATTTTATTGCAAAAAATACTTTCTACATATAATCAATCATTTCAAGATTTTAATATTGTAATGATTTTAAGTACTTTATTTGTAAAACATTTTCCTTTTTCAAAAACTTAACACTCCATAACATACTATATATGTATACTAATACAATATAACCAAACTGGTTACCCCATACCACCCTATGATTACAGTTTTTAAATACTTTTAATACTTTAATACTTTGGTTGAAATCCCAATGGAGGACATGAATGGGAAAAATACTTACAGACCTAAAGCTGCTAAAAGAAGTGGCTACGGTCCCTGTTGAGCTCTATTAGGGCCATGATAACTCACCCTAAATTGACATCCCACAGTTGTCATGAAGGAACACGCTCATGAACAGGAGACAACATTGATGGCTAAAAAAGGAAGCTGGCAATGTTTAACCAGGTGTATAATAAGCCGAGACACTTAATAAAGAGACTCAGGAAGTAGATCCATGTATGCAAAAGCAGATTGTCCGCACGTGTTTGTTTGAGTGTGTGCGCAATTTTGATTGTATCCACCAGGGACAGTCCTTTCGTACTGACGCCTGCACCAGACTGGCACTCATCGCAGGCTGTCTGTAAAAGTTAATGGCCTATGCCCACGTCCACGGGGCTAATATTAAGTGCCAGTCTGCAAGTACAGTGCGTGTGTGCTAACGCTGCTATCCAGGCGCAAATTAATTATTAGTTATATGGCTATGTGTCCCCTCTAAAGCGCGAGGTCACTGAGGCCCGCCTTTAATTGCCGGAGCATATGGCTGGAAACAGATTTTTAGCGGTGGGACTCGTTCTTAACCACCGTTCTTGCGTGCATTCTCAGATGTGAGCCATATTGTCAATGCTGGCAGCTATTGTTTCACTCATTTACTTCTTAGAGCAAATTACTCCCTAATAATAGCTCTACCTTAAAGTTTTTCTCTCCTCCGTGCCAGCAAACCTGTTCACACTGCATATGTTAATTATCTGCACATCTTCATTATGTTCAAAAAGCTTTAGGTTCAAGCTGTGCCGCCTGGCGAGAGGCTCTGACTCAGTTTGGTGCCAACTTTCCACTTTTTCCCTTTCCGTTTGTTTCTTTCAGCATTTTTTTCTTTCTTGCTCTCTATCTCTCTTTCTTTTCATATCAACTATGAAAGTTGCAAAGTTAGCCACTCTCTTCTTATCCTTGACAGGTTTTTTCCCTTTTTCTCTTTTGCCATCAGTTTTTCTTAAGGCTGATTAGGTGGGGGTTTTTAAGGTTCTAGCTGTATTTTTTGTATGTTTTATGTATAATAAATAGATAAACCGTTATTATGTATGTTTTATTTTTTTTCTATCATGGAGCTAGTCTATAGGACCAGTCTACAGAGAGCATTTTTGTCTCATTTGACATTTATCAGTTGTAAAAAAACATTCAGACCCAATTAACAGGACAGATTCCTCTGTTTTCTAAAAGTTTTTAAAAGCTTTTCAAGTCATTCTACCGACCAGAGAGTTCAAGGAGCCAGTATGGAATTCATCAGCCAGCTGTTGGCTGATTAATAGAGCTTTACAGAGATTGCAGCTGGAGTTGACACTTTTGTCATAAGTTTTCTGGAATATTCCACAGTTTTCATGTACGTTAGACCAGAAGGGATTCCTTCTATTATTGTTTAGTTGGAACTATTACAAGTTTAACGGCAACCCATCCAATCCCTACAGTGGAGGTACTTTGTTCCAGTCCAAGGTTATTCTTAAGTCTCCTTTGTTTCAGCCCTCTACTTTTAAACACGTCATGCGTTTCTTGTCCCAGCCAAAGTGAGAGATGCTTTGCAGGTGATGTTAACCATTAAAGGCCTTCAATTTAAATCTCCTTTGAAAGCAACTATAAAGTTTGATCCTATTGTTCTCTAATTCATGATGCATGTCAGCTGGATGCATCAAACTGCATTAACTGGCCTGAAAATGTCAATATCAGCCTCACCTACTCTGCGTGGGTAATGCTATTTGCTACATTGATTGAATAGAGAACAGCATGACGGTGTGTTCGAACGCTTTGAGGAGATCCACGAGCCTCTAATTCCATATGCACCCACACACACTTGCTTACATGTCTATGCGTTTAAGAGAAGAGCGTGTGCTTGTAATTTGCCACAAAACACTCCTTGCTCAAAACCACCAGAGAACACAAACGCACACGTGCGCATTGGCTAGCACACGCTACTGTGGCCACAGAGCTGTAGCTCGCGGTGAGGAGACACAGGCAGAACCAGAGGAGCATATGTCCAATTAGGACTGGAAGTTAGAGCCGCACCAGCCCGTGGGGTGTCCTGTGAAATGCAACAATAAAACGCCACTGCCTCCTGATCTGGGAACAGGAGGCCTGCCGTTTGTGGTTAACCAAAATGGAGGAATGATTGCTCTGTGGTAGGAATTCAAAAACCCTCAGCCTCTGTTCATCTTAACATGCGACTGCTGTGATAAAGTTCCTCATCTGCTCTCGGAGCATGTCACTTTAATATATACAGTATTGTCACTTTTGGAGCTTTTGTGCTTTTATCGTCAGTAGAACCATCTGTCCTCTTCTTTTTTTGGGCCTGTGTGTCTCAAGACTCTCCCTTTGCCAAAGTCTCTTCCTCCTTTTTTTAATCCTGGAAATCTTGTGAAGTGGTGTGGCGAGTTGCAGAGCATGGTCCTCTGCAGAAATGGAGGCCAGCTGTTGCCAGAGCATGAAGAAACTCCTTCACATGACAATAATCAAGGGGACCAACTATCCCAAGAGCCACCCGTCCACACCTCACTTGTCCTCAGGTGACAGTTGCTGGACAAGCACAGTGATTAAACTCTCCCTAGGAGTAAACTAGCCAGACAAAGGGTGGTCCCCTTGCAAATTATTCTAGCCAGAAAACATCCATTTAGACAGGAAGTCTAACTGACATGTAAAGCAGCCAACTACAAGTCGTTGTACAAAATATGAAATAGATGATGCCAATTCATGTCCAATTTGGCATTAGCTGGTCAGTGATCAAACTGCGGGTGGTCTGAAAGATTTTCTTCATAGTTGACCTGTTTTGGCTAGACTCTTTGTTTGTGACCAACATCTTAATTGTTTTCTTTCTATCTCTTCAGCAGGTCCAGAGTCAGTTGCCTCCACTGATGATACCCGTGTTCCCTCCAGATCAGAGAACTCTGGCGGCCGCTGCAGCACAACAAGGATTTCTACTTCCTCCGGGGTTCAACTACAAACCAGGCTGCAGTGAGTATTAAAGCAGCATTTCAGTGATGGGTTGTAAAATGAAAGACTTCAGTCCAGTTTATTGTTCACACTAGAAATTTCAAACCAGATTGCTGAAAGCGGAGTCTTCAACCCAATGTTGGGCAGCATCTCCCTCCTGTCTGGTGTGTTATTAAGATCAGCCTACACCACTGATGCCCGTCATCTCCCGCACATGACAGACTCTCAGACTAGACAAACTTACTTGCTTTTGTGTCTCTGTATTTCTTGTTCAAAAGTAGGAACAGGAAAAAAAAGAAAACTTCCTCTGGGGTTTGTGTTTTTGGCCGTAGCAGTCCAACTGTGAAGCAATGTGTTGTTTACCGCGAGAAACGAGGCGGCAAGTGCCAGCAGCGCAGCAGCAGAACGCTCGCGCTCTCACGGGGGGGTAGAGTGACCTGCCCCAGGTTTCTTCATATTAACACAGGCGGCCGCCAGAACACGCATCCAATACGCCTCGCACACGCCTCCGACTCCTCTCCAACTGTACGCGTGCACACACACATTGCATAGATGGCACACTCATACACACTCATGAATGTACATCTCCCTTGTGAGACGGACCGGTCCGCATCTCCAGCTCCGCACACTGCGCTTCGCATTTTCCCAAACAAGTCCCCCCTCCCTCTTCCTCCTCTTGAAGGCCCCCTCTCTCCCAACCATACACCCTCCATTTCAATTACAGCCAGCAGCACCATCAAACCCTGCCCAAAATTTCAATTACGCATGTCATTTAGTTACCATTACAGTGCCTGCTCACGAGGGAGGAAGCCGTCATTTGAACCCCTTAAAACCAGAGCGGAAAAAAGGGGGATGAAATCCCTCCGGTCGCAGGGTCTGGACTAAGGGGACGCTGGTTCCCACCCATTGCTCCCCGGAGCCAGGCCACGGAGCTCTTTCAGTCAGTCTGAAGATGCTGCCTCCTCGCCAACAGCAACATGTTTACTTTCCTTAGTTTTGCTCTTTTGTTACAGCTGTACCCGGGAGAGACATAAAATAGCTGGAATATTTGTGTTTGTTTAGGGACTGAGAGAAAGACGAGAAAAAAAGACAAAACACACACATCTCCCCAGAATACATCCTTGAACCGGGTCCAGGGCAATCTCTAGCCTAGCGGATGAGTATTTTGGGGGGGAGGGAAGCAGTGTATGGGAAAAAAGTTTTGGACCCACTGATGGAGCGTCTGGTTTATTGCTTACTAAGACAAGCTCCGACTTCCTCTACAAACCCCCTTTTACAGATAGTCTGGAGCATCCAAAAGTGAAGCCTTCTGCCTTTGCTGCCCAATCAACAAGTGCATTTACATGCACTTTAAAAGTTACATTTCAGTTGGAATGAAGCAGAAATGCGGTAATTAAATGTATTAATTAATTTACTTTCATCAGATGCCATTTCAATTCCTTCCACCAACTGCCAAACTGCATGCACAGAATGGTGAGATATCATAGATGAAGGGCACGTCAATGCTGGCTTCAAAACACGAACTCCAAAAATCATTGATTCTTCAAGAATAACAGAATTATGCTGTCACTTATCTGATACATTTTAAGACTGTCTATCTGGATATTGAGCAGATGCATCTTTTGCCCCTCTTTCTCAGGGGCCGTTTACATGACGTTTTCAGCCAAAAATGGGAAACTTTTTATGCGTTTTCCCTGTTCGTTTACACAACAATGGCGTTTTGGGGACTGAAAACGCATATTTTTGAAAACGGGTTTCAAAGTGCAAGTTTTTGAAAATGGCACGTCAAGTTTTTGAAAACGCCACCGTTATTGTTTCCGTGTAAACACCCAACACGGGAATCTTTGAAAACGGTGACATCATGCGCGTGCGTAGTACGTGTTAGGTATGTAGACATGCGCAGTACGTGTCGATTTTAAAGGCAAGCACGAACAAACCTATACAACAATGGCGGAGTACATGGTTCTGTTGTTGCTGCTCAAGAGTTTGTTAACGCTTCTTCAGCAAAGTGTTGATTTACTTCACCAATATTACAACCAATAGCGGAGAGGCATCATATACAACATAATCGTCACTTCCCTACAGGTATTGTTTACTAACAAGGTGACAGCGCCAACTACTGTAATACGTAATACAGGGTTTTTGGCTGTTTTCGCGGATATGTGTAAACGCGAATCGTTTTGAAACATTGTCGTGTATACATTAAACTTTTTCTTTTCGCGGATATGTGTAAACGCAAATCGTTTTGAAAACGTCGTGTATAAACCTTTTAAAAACGCAAGGGGAAAAACTTTTCCTTTTTTGACTACATCGTTGTCGTGTAAACGTAGCCTCAGAGCGCCTCTTCCAACCTCTCCTCCCTTTTCAAACAGCATCATTCCATTGTTCGTCACACTTTAAACTCAAAAAGCTGCAGAACAGATTTAGGGCACACTTGTGGTTTCTCATGTAACAGTCCTTTTCAGCGTGATGCTGATA
>NW_015549638.1:312019-313667 GCF_001515605.1 Sinocyclocheilus anshuiensis
CAACTCTTTTCCTCATGCCAACTGCAAGTTGCCATAGAAATGGGCCTTTGTGAGGGGCCGGAGCCCAGAGAGAGAATGCCGCACTGCTGGCTCTGGGGTGCTGATATTGTTCACTGTGGAGCGAAGGGTACCATAGAAACAGTTTTTAAGGGGGACAGAGCACAGAGGGACACTGAACAGAGAGCAAACACAAAAAGATATTATGGGCTGTCTGAATAGATTCAAACCCTAATGCAGCCTCACTGTGCTGCTCTGAAATGGAAAACGCAGTAAACATGCATCTCCACGTCTGTCCTTTTTCCTCTTCCTCCCTAGTTTGGTCTCTGGCAGGAGGAGAAGAGGGGGGGTGAAGAGCATAAATCACACAGATGAGGGGGAATAGAGGTGCACATCTGCTACAACACTGTGTTTGTGTAAGAATATTGTATTCCGACTCACTCTGGCCCAGTATGGACGGGCTGCATTGAACCACTTGTCACCAGGTTAAGAGCCTGGCTGTTTGAGATGCATTAACCTGGGGGCCCACAGGGTCCGGGACCGGCCCATCCTCTCTGTTACCTCCCTCAGGCATTAAAGAGCCTGGCTAAGAGGCCAAATTCACTATTAGCAAAAATAGATGCACATTAGAGTTCATTTTAACAGGGCTTTGCACATACTTACACACATGCAAAGATCACACACCTGCATATCTGTATCACAGATTAAGCATATGTAAGAGGTATAAGTGGCTCTCACACATACGTGCTTGCACCGAAACGGGGGGGTTGTTTAAACCCTCGCTGTCTGTGCACTCACCCCGCTGTGCTCCGTATGACTGGCTTACTGCGAGAATCTTGTCCCGTCTGATTTTATCTGCTTCAGAGCTTGTCTCCATATGTTCCTTCGTGTTAAGATTCAAACAATCCCAGATTGAACAGCTTTGTCAGGCACAATTGGATTTCGCCAGAAAAACAACTGGGAAAAAAAGAAACAACAACAACATCCAATGCCACTGTTCTCTCATTCCAGCCTCAAATCTCCCTTGCAACACACACACACACACTCACAGAGAGAGAGATTACGGCTTTGTCACAAAGAAAATGATTTACTAAGGCTAACCTAAATACAGATGTCTCAGACAGAAGCACGTTGGATTTCCTCTGGGACAATCGGCACGTCTGCACGTCTCATCTTTACACCCCCCAACACGATGAGAGGCCCAAAATATTTGCTTTGGTCACTTCACAAGCCGTTGTTCAGTGGTTCACGCACTCAGCCCAATGAGCTCACACTTTCAAATGCGGTTACGAATCTGGCTTGCAAGACCAGAAATACTACAATACTATTTACATTTGCATTTATGCATTTGGCAGTCATTGCATTTAAGATTCTATCAGTTTGCATTTCCTAGCAGTTCTGCATTCCTAGCCTCATGGCCTTTCTAGCATCATACTGTTTGAGCTAGAGGAATGCTTATATACAGTGGTGTGAAAAAGTGTTGGCCCCCTTCCTGATTTCTTATTTTTTTGCATGTTAGTAACAGGCAACGTGCTGTCTGCCCAGTGGCGTAGCGGACGGCCCCGTGATAACCTCCCCTTGCTGGGGTGTGTCGAAAGACGATGATCTTGTATCGACGATAGCCAGAGATATTGTCAAAAACATAATTTGT
>NW_015549638.1:313804-314607 GCF_001515605.1 Sinocyclocheilus anshuiensis
TATTTTTATTAGGCCTATTATTATTATTATGAAGTTACTTTTATTATTAAATTAAAATTACAATTAATATGCCCCGCAATAATTACAGCATAACTGACGCGCTGCAGGGATAACAAAAGATATTTAGCCTACTCCTCAATTAAAATGTTTTTAAAAATGGTCTTTTAAGGTCTACAATTAATTATATGCCTATAATTAAAATATTAACACTGTAGTCATCGATAAAAAATAATGAAATAAAAAGCTTTTATTCCAAGCACTGACTTAAAAAAAAAACACATATGTTGAAGTAGATTCGTCTCTGAGAGAGAATGTGGTGTCAGATGCTGAAAGCTCCGTCATTACTCCGTCAGTCCGTTTTTACTTTCACTTTCGGCATATAGTGAATTGGCTGAGATTAAGACGTTAATTTTGAGACTATTCTGCATCAGTACAAATACCTGCACGCGTTGCGCGTGTTTTGCTTGCTTGAGCGTTTCTGCATTATATGAGTGGCTTTGGAAAATAAATCGCAGCACGTTTCAGATGAATAAACGCGACTTCTATTTCTGAAAATATCACAGTTAGGAGATGTATAACGAGTGGTTCCCTGCATTATTACAGCAAAGCGCGTGATTACAGTACTAAGCCGCTGCAATGCTCTCATAAAGATTGTGTCGAAAGACGATGATCTTGTATCAACGATAGCCAGAGATTTGGTCAAAAATATCAATTATTGGCAATATTAAAAGGATTTGGCATTTCCAATTAATGTAGGCCTGTTACATTCTTATTTTTATTAGTCCTATTATTATTATTACGAA
>NW_015549638.1:314777-316179 GCF_001515605.1 Sinocyclocheilus anshuiensis
GAAGTTAACCAGCTAACATTATACATACTCTTTTGGTTTCTGTACCCAATATTTAAAACATTTACAAATGCAATAAAAATATTGGTATCGGTACTCGGTATCGGCAAGTACCAAAAATAAAAGTATCGGTATCGGGCGAGTACTGGAAAAAGTGGTATCGGTGCATCCCTATATATATATATATATATATATATATATATATTCGCGATTAATCGTTTGACAGCACTAATATATATATAAAATTAAATATAAAACAAGCTATTTACCACTGCCAGGGCATTAACGTTTTTATAGAAAATATTTGTTTGTTATAGAAAAACAAGTTATGCTCAGAGTCCAGAGATTCCATCATAACATTATAACAGGCACCTTCCGAGTAGAGACCTGCACAATTGCGGCACAACACTTGATGGGCGGGTACGGCCTGGTAGACTCGTGTGTGCGGGATGCGGGCGAATAAGGGTGTATTCACACTAAGGAATCTTTACTGTGCCCGAGCGTGTTTGACCCCCAAAGCCCGGTTCGTTTGACTAGTGTGATCACTCCATGCTGTGCTCAGGCACGGTTCGTTTAGCCATCCCTGGCTCGGTTGGAAGAGGTGGGCCAGAGCACGGTTCAGTTATATATAGGCCTAGATCAGTAAGTGTGAGCGCTAACCACGCTCCGAACTTATGATACGTGCAGCATGATTGCGTGAACATTTCTGAGCAGCAAAAGTATTAGATCTGTAAAGCAATATATTGTGAGAGGGCTGTGTGTTACCGCGTCCCAAACGACTCAAAATAATAAACAAGTTAACAAAACGATGCATTCCACTGTGCTGAGCGAGAGTGCTTCTCTGCTGTCTTCACGTGCTATCGGAAACTTCCTATTTCCCACTTATGAAGTCGTGATTACAAGCACGTTGCATTCTTTTCTGTTAAAAATAACAGTAAACAGTGGTTTGTAAATGTTGATGCTTAGCCTAAATAATTTTATTGGGAGCGCTGCTGCAGTCTAGGCCCACCCCAAATGCTCTCTTTGGTTGATACGTGTGATGACGCTGATCAAAATCCCACCCCTCCTGTGACCCATGGTTTGTCTGTATGTGTATTCAGAGCCAGTGAGCAACGGACTTTCATAATAATAAAAAAACTGTGTTAATGCACGATAAAATAATTGTAGACATTAATCAATTAATGCGTTAACGCAATAATAACGTGTTAACTTGCCCAGCCCTAATATACAGGTGCATCTCAATAAATTAGAATGTCGTGGAAAGTTAATTTATTTCAGTAATTCAACTCAAATTGTGAAACTCGTGTATTAAATAAATTCAGTGCACACGGACTGAAGTAGTTGAAGTCTTTGGTTCTTTTAATTGTGATGATTTTGGCTCACATTTAACAAAAACCCACCAATT
>NW_015549638.1:316325-316798 GCF_001515605.1 Sinocyclocheilus anshuiensis
GTAATCTTGCAAAATGTTATTACAATATAAAATAATGGTTTCTATTTTAATATACTTTAAAATATAGTTTATTTCTGTGATGCAAAGCTGAATATCCATCAGCCACTACTCCAGTATAAAGTGTCACATAATCCTTAAGAAATCATTATAATATGCTGATTTATTATTAGAATTATCAATGTTTTTTTTGGAAACTGCGATACTTTTTCAGGATTCTTTGATGAATAAAAAGTAAAAAAAACAGCATTTATTCTAAATATAAATCTTTTCTAACAATATAAATCTTTGCTATCACTTCTTATCAATTTAACATCCTTGCTGAATAAAAGTTTTAATTTCTTTCAAAAAAATAAAGAATAAAAAATTACTGACCCCAAACTTTTGAACGGTAGTGTATATTGTTAGAAAATATTTCTATTTTAAATAAATGCTCTTATTTTTAACTTTTTATTCATCAAAGAATCCTGAAAAAA
>NW_015549638.1:316963-335880 GCF_001515605.1 Sinocyclocheilus anshuiensis
TTATTTTGGAGTAATGGCTGATGGAAATTCAGCTTTGCATCACAGAAATAAATTATATTTTAAAGTATATTAAAATAGAAACCATTATTTTATATTGTAATAACATTTTGCAAGATTACAGTTTTTTTCTGTATTTTTGATCAAATAAATGCAGCCTTGATGAGCATAAGAGACTTCTTTAAAATACATTACAAGTCTTACTGATTCCAAACTTTTGAGCGGTAGTAATATATATATATATATATATATATATCAACCGAAAATAATGCATTGTCACTTGCAGTGTAGACATGTTGATTATAATTTGTAGTACAGTTATTCAACTTAATTTTATTACATTGTCATTTGCTTCTTGCATCCTATGTAGTGTGCATGTCGAGTATTTAGAGAAATTCTCTTTGTTTCAACACACCTGCAATCGCCAGATGAACAAAGTCACATCTGTGTGAGACTGCTTACCTACACAATGGGCATTAAACAAGACCTTTAAGTGTGTGTGTCTGAGTGAGAGGGAGTCATTGCACCAGGGGTCACTATCTTCAAGGTGTTTTCCATTAGTCACTGCAGCGGTTTTTAAACCTGGCCACAAAACCACTTTTCACAACTGCGGCCACAGTTCACACTGGCCTAATATTCTATTACCAGCTAAATTAACCTGCGCAACCCACCAAAACCACACACATATACACTGAGGGATTGTCTTGAAAAGCAGGGACAGTGACTATGACTGTGTTGAAAATGTGGGAATAAAGAAAGAGGGACAGATGAGAAAAGGAGGAGTAGAAAGATACGAGCAGTGATCAGCAGTACTAAAGAGGTATAAAGTGGGTCAATGGAGGAGGTCAGCCATCATATGTAGAGGCAGATGTTGGACCATATTGCACCAGATTACTGCAGCACACAGCAGAACGAGCAGAGAAAGCGAGAGGGAGACTGTATTAAATGCCTTTTATCAGCCGTAAGAAATAGTACATGTATTTCCATTTGTAGTTCAAACCCCAGCGATTTATTTTTTTGACAGGCACTTGTGTGCTCACAATGATAAGCACTGTGAATTCCTTTCAGATAGCAATCTGGTGGCATTGTCCGAGCTCGATGAGGTCAGTGGCACTGTTAATAGATAGCATGACTGGATTGATCCTGTCCAGCTTGCCCTATCTGCACCACAACATAATAAGCTTACATAACATTCCCAGTGTATCACACAATGGGAATGTTATTTTGACTCAAAGCTTCCCACAAGCAAACCTAAAACCTGGACTGAGTCTCTTCCCTGACAATCCGAAAAAATAATTAAGCAGAAAAGAGAAAAAATTATCCTACCTCACAATAGATTTTATTTTGGCTTTTGTATTTTTGTAAGCACTAGCTTTAGCACTAATTGACACTTAGGGAGGGAGATTTCTTGGCAGCGGCTTCAGTCAGACACAACTCGTGTCGAAGTTCATCCCACCTGGCGCACTAATCAAAACGGCACAGAACTCGACAGCCAGTGTTTAGTTTAGCACAAAAAAAATTACGACAAGAATAGGAAGAATTGACGACGACAAAGAAAAAAAGCATGAGGCGCACAATAGCCAGCGGTGACCAAAACGACAATAGCTTAGAGGATCACTCCAAACTGCTTCCATTTTAACAACAAAGCAAGATGGGAAAAGAAGCTCATAATCTGAGTAAAGCAGGGGATTACTGGAGAGCGAGAGATGTCTGCTCAGCCACATAAATTCACTCCGACGGATAGCGCTGACAGCAGCCCGTCTTCCTGCGCTCAGAGAGGGGATGGGGGCTTAGCGAGGATGGGGGGATGGCTTTGTTAAAACATGTGTCACCAACACTAATACTCTCCAATCAGCCTTACGAGTTAAAGCGCAAATGCCAATCTATCTCCTCCTGTTACCCTGCATATACACACGTACAAACACACACACTACTTAATGCAGTCACATCTGACCTGCTAGATCGGACAGGCCTGAAATCAGGTGCAACGTCACAGACTGGCATTGCCATAGGGATCTTTCTTGTGCTTCCTTCCTCTGTGTTGACGGTGTGTGTTTTCTTACCTTTGTTGCCTTTAAACATACACAGAGTTCTAGTTAGAGAATTAGAGCTGGCCTAAGACTCCTCTGTGGGGATTAGCAAAGAGAGAGAGTGAGAGAAGCAAGGGGAGAAGCTTTAAGAGTTCAAAAGGACGGAGCCTGACTGAAGGAGTCAAGAGTCCTATCAAATGCCTCACAGATACACCCTCCCCCATTCAGCAGCTCTGTGTGTGTTTGTGTGTGTTTTTGCGTAAGGCTGACATTTAAATTCCTCTGTTACATCCCCACTTTTGAGATCAGCCACCCATTCAGCCCCCATTCTCGCTGCGTGTGCATACGTGAGCCCGTGGGCACTCGAGGGGCATTGTGCTGTCACTTCCTGTTTGCTCACACTGACGACGGGGTGGCAGCGCTTTGAGGGTGTTCAGTGGCAGCCCCTGTTGGAAGTGCAGTGTATGTGTGTGTCGGTCTAGCGGTTGTGACTGACAAGAGCTGGCCCTGTAATAGAACTCAATTCAGAAAGAAAATAAAGCAGTCTGATGCAGTGGACCAGACATGGAGCATCTCGCCCTCTCACGCACACACACACACACACACAGGCAGGGCACGCTACGACAGGGGCCATATGTCACGCTCAGGCACACACACAACCAGGGGCCATGGTGGGAGTAATTGAACAGAAATGACCAACAAGAGCTTTATTTCATGTCCTGCTCCCCTGCACAGACTACAGCTCACAACTGAGGTCACCTCCTGATCAGAAAGCCCAGAAAAATGTGCGTGTGTTGAGATTGTGCACAACCAGAGTGAGGAATACAAATAGAAGAAACGCTTAATGTTTATTTTAAAAATAATGACCGACTGACTGTACAATGGCACGCTCATTACTTAACATGAAGTATAGAGTTGAGCTGAGATTATTTTGTGATGTTAAACAAAAGAGATAAATGAAATCAATTTTGTAGGACAAAAGTCACCAATACAGTGTAGTGTTGGAATAATTCCAGCAGTTTAAAAATTCCATTCAAACAACATACTGTTTCTATGCAAGGTCTCTAAAATGTCTCATTTTACTTACTGTAGACATTAAAAAACGAAAGGCGAAACAGTGTTGATTAATATTGTCCATCGTATTGTACAAAACAAATATAATTAAATACACATCAGAGATTTTTTATATATCGATGTACCTCTACTTTTAGGCATACAGTTAATATAGCAGTGTTCTGTAATTGAAGGAAAAATCAGTACTTATTAACTTTATTAGCTCTCTGAGGTGCAAATTTAGGCAGATAAAAGCCAGTGTGAGTGGATAGAGATGTTCTGTGTAGAGATATGTCTCTCAGCATGATGGTGTGTTAATCTCTGTGTGTTCTCATCTGATAGAAATATTTAATTCTAGCAGATACAGCCGACAGAAGATTGTGGAGAATGTGCTGTCAAGGTTGAGAGAGAGAAAGAACTGCCATGGACATTTGCATAAACCAGTCTTTGTTTCCTGCTGGTGGCTGGCAGCCAGAGACGAACAGAAGGACGGAAGTTTTACTCACAAACAGCCACTTGCTTCCAAACCTTAAAGAGAAATATACAATTTAAAAAACAGCCCATCTCTGCTGCTACTGTAAACACAGATTTGGTTCCTCATCTTTTCCCACAAATACAATAAAAGCCCCCCCCCTCCCCTCTTCATTCTTAGCTTTCTTCAAAGTCCACAAAATTGCACATGAAAGCCGCACAAACACACTTATTGCAGGAATTGTACAAACAGCTTCGAGAATATGTTTTACGTGATGTCCAGCCGCTGTACTGTCTGCCTGTTACCGTAGAAACGTGCTGTGGATATCCATACATATATCCATATCTAAAGACTTCATAAGCCAATAGAATATTGACATGTACATATAAATATGCATGACAATAAATTGTCAAAAATCACATTTTGTCATTTTGACCTTTTGTCATTTTCATCACTAATGAAAACATTTTAAACGACAGAGAAATGTTTGTTTATTCTGTCAAATGGCAGTATGCTGCGTTTCATTGAATCATGCTGGCAGATATGTTTTCAAATTTTAAGAGCGCTTTTTCATGGGTCCTCCTGTCCTGGTGTGCGCTCTTAAACAAGAGTAAGAGTAAAAGAATCAACGGGGGTGCGGCGTTTGTTTCCACTCCCAGTGGCAAAGACATTCACAACTTCTCTCTTTACATAAACACATTCACCAGTTTTTCACCTTGAGAGGCACTTTTTTTTCAGTCTTTTCTTTCCTTAGTGAATATGACCCTTATGGTGAGTGTGTTTTTTCCCAGGATGCACCTTGGCGGGGACATGTCTCACTCAGGCATCTGCTAGCTGTTAGCGTAGCCCCTTGAGGCCGGATGGTGGAACATAAAGTGACAGCTCTGTCCCCTCACACATAAACAACCATCAGCCCTCTCCACTAATGGCCAAACCAGCTTTTTAGCCTGTTTTTTTTTATTTATTTTTGTTTGTTTGTGCGTTCTATGTATTCATTTATTCATGGACCTTTCTCTCTCCTTCATCCACTCTTCTGTCACTTCTCCCTCTGTCTGTCCTCTCTCTTTCTCTTTCTGTCTCTCTCTGTCTCTGAGCAGCAGTTGTATGCAGCTCAGCTAGCTGCCATGCAGGTGTCTCCGGGGGCCAAACACAGCACAGTGCCTCAGGCCAACCTGGCAACCGGAACACTCTCGCCCACCAGCGGCCAGAGCGAGAAAAACAGAAGCACCCCGCCACCAAAGCCCAAGGTATGTGTTTGTGGATGCGTATTAGGCTGGAACAACTGCGTACATTTACCATTCTACCATCCAGAGCTATAGTCTTTGTATGTACTGGTTTTGATGTTTTTTTTGGTTGATTACCCATAACTCGCGCAAGCTGGCACTATGCCCTCAATTCTCCATGCCTCATTGCATTGTTCCATTTCAAGTGCTTTGTTATGGCAGCTTCTGAAGGTCCTTGGTCCTCGAACCCGAAGTCTAGCTACCACCACTGTGTTGTGCTTTTTCCGAAGGCTCTGAGCAGGTATCTTTCCCTTCGGCCAGCGTGGCAGCAGGAGGCCAGAGCTATCTGAGCAGAATAAAGCTCCATGAATATCAGGCAGGGCAGAAAAAAAAGCAGCCTGTCTGGCCTCTCTTCCCTCCTGCTGGGCTGGTAATTCTAGACGCCCGGACACCCCTGCAAGCCCATTCTGTCCCGCTCAGCAGTACAATAGCTGGACCGTGGGGCGGCCAGGGCTGGATAAACATGTGTGAAGGCCTGTTGCCCGCTCTCTCTCCGGCCTTGAGCCACGGCTGAGACCGATGCTTGTTTGGACAGGGAAGAGAACAGACCAGGAGCTTAACCACATGCCTGTTGCATAGAGGAAGAGTTCAGGATATGTTTCCGTCTGTCAATCTCAGTGTAAAGCTTTGGCGGTCCCCATCGATTGGGCCTGGCCCCATGCAGCTCACTGTGTCAAAGGCTAATGAAGGCTGGTTTCCTCAAACATTTGGTCCTTTGTTGTCACATGCCCAAATAAATGGAGAGAAAGAAGAGGGATAGGGATAATACAGATAATTGGCAGTGCAGCCTGCACCTGTTAGGCCTCCACGGCTACTGAGCCATAAGAAAAATTACCTTTTCCTTATATTTTTCTGTCTCTCTCATATTCCCTGTCAAGTATCTCAAAGTGGAGTCAAACCTCCTGTTTCCCTCTCCAAATTTTTCCTCAATCAGGTCTCTCTTGTTTGTTCTCTCTGCGTCTGCAAGCTTTTGCCATCATGAAGGGGCAGGCATGTATATTTCAGGGTTGCTGCCCTGGGGTAGTTGCCACTCTCTCATTTTAAGACGTGTGCCATGTGTCAGACAGCTGGTTGGACTGAGGCGTACAAAGCTTAAGTGCTTTACCCCGGGGGAAGCCTCACAACTCAGGTGCATCACAGAGTCACTATATCACGGTTTTCACTCTGTGACCTACTCAGATTTACACATGCAGACCCTCACACCCTCATTCCTTCACTTAGGCTCAGTGCTGCCACAGTTAGCTTTAGGATTTCTCTTGAAGTTGCTATATATACTTACAACTAGATTGTATGGTTGGTCAGCATTCTGAGCTTTGACACTTCCAGTGTAAACAACCTCAAGCTGTCGCGACACACCGATCGCTTCCAATATTGACACAATATTATTGTTAATTTCTTTTTTTAAAGTCATTTTATGGGCTTTTTATGCTTTTTATTGAGAGAGGACAGTAGAGACGACAGGAAAGCATTGGGAGGAGAGAGGGGAGCGGAATCAGCAAAGGACCTCGAGACGGAAATCGAACTCTGGTCGCCTTGAGCGCAGTTACGCTGTATGTTGATGCACTAACCACAAGGCTTTTGGCACCGACATGTTATTGTTCATTTCTAAGGGTTTTTTTTAGGTTTTGGATTTCTAAGTGACATATTTCATTTTATATGAGATTTAAGCTTATTCATTTTGTATTTAAGTTGTCTCCTCCTGTAAAATGTATGACTGATCTTAAAGCTAGCCTTCTTTCTCTCACATGGCTTTGCCAGTCTTCATTAGTTCTCCTCTCACCAGCTACATTCTCTTTGGCTAACATCCCACCCAAGGATTTGCTTCTCGAAGAACAATCCACTATCGGGGCGGGAGGCAGGCATTATCTGTCATAAATATTCAGTTTTCCTCTTCAATGCAGCCTCGCTACACACCCGACACAATATGGGTCATGATACAGTATTCTCCTCAATTGCGTCTTAGTGTTCTCATTGAGTAGGGTCTTTTGTGTGTCTCCCTTATGATGGAGTCCACATCCCACTGGTTCCCTTTTCATTGAGAGCAGCACTAATGAGGACAATCCTGTTACGGCCCATCACAGCACAAGCAGTGAGGGAAAGGTCTTAATCAAGCTCTCCAGACCTCAGAAGCTCTGTTCCAAAACCTAGCATGCTGCCTTGCTGCCTACAGCCTCTGAAAGAGAGCAAATGTCTGCTCGTACTACTGCAGAGGCAAGACGAGGAGAGACACTGTAGTTCTGTGAGATGTGGTTGTCCTCTATGGCTGCTGCAAATGCTTTTGTGTTTCTGGCCATTCATGATAGACAGAAAGGCTCTAAAAACAGGTGTCTGTACAGATGCTGCACTCCCCATGTAAGCACATATAAGATCCCACCGCAGTGGGAGCATGCTAGTGACCTGAGACTCACTCTGCCAGGCAAAAATGATTGACAGCTGTGGCTTGAGCGAAGGCTGGTGAGGTCATTAGACCCTGGAGGTCTGAGGTCTGATGTGGTTTCGATATGGAGATGTGAAGCTGTTAAGAACAATAGTGAGGACTTAGTGGCAATTAAGACAGGTTTAAGCCTTCATTGCAATGTTCTAATGATGTGCACAGGGCAGCATCTGCCGTTCTGAGACCTAATTGGCTCTATGGTGCCTTCTCTGATGTGATTACAATGTCAGCAGGGTTGATATCTGGGTACTAGTCATTTGCATGTATGAATAGAGTCCACCACTCGTAACCTGGAGGCACAGAGGCAGTGTTGTTTGTTTATTATGTAATTGAGTCTAATTGACATCTGTGAACATCTGAAGCTGGAATGTGTACATCAAATAATCATTTGTGCTTATATTTATGGAATACTTGGTTATTCTGTGTTTGTGTGTATGCTTGTATGTTTTTTTCTTCTCAATGCGCAACATGTTTGGTAAATGTGTGAATCTTCTCACTTAAGCATGTTTCTTTACATGGTATGCTCGCTTTGTCCCTGTTCTCTTGTTTGATTGAGCATGGGTGTGCTGCATGTTTATTGCGCCATGGCATCGCGCAACGTCAATCCAATATTGGCAAGTTTTTCAACTGGCCTGCGCAACCGCAATTAATATTACATTTCCTTGTGGTCTGGCCGCATCTGCTGAAAACCTACATTTCGGTGTGCGGTCAGCTGATTTGACCCCTGCTGGGAGATTTGATTGGGTCCCAAGTCTCTGAGGAGAAAAATCACACTAGGCCAAACGTGTTGCTGTTTTGCAGGACGAGGGCGCTCAGCCCTTGAATCTGTCGTCCAAGCCTAAGGCATCCGAGAGCAAGTCACCCACCTCCCCCGCTTCCCCACAGGTCCCTGCCCTGAAGCTGGGCCCCGGGTCCCTGAAGCACAGCGCCCCCTCCAGCATCGGAGGACCGCCGTCCAGACTCAGCTCCATAGGTACCCACACCACAGTTCATTGCAATTCAATAAACACACACAAATCGCAGCATAACCTGCTTAATGTTATTACATATTGCCCTGAATGTATCTCTCAAGAGCATTTCCTACTCCCTGGATATGTTTTTCTGCTGGGACAGACTCTTGTATGAGACGGTAATTGATGTTACATTTTTAGGTTTGTAGAATTTAATTTTGCCTGAAGGGCACATTGTCAAACATTTATTAGACTAAATGTTGGGGGAGAGCTTGTTAAGCAGCTGTGTTTGGAAGCGAAAGAGAGCGAGACAGCGGATGGGAAGGTTTAGCGGCGTTTATTTCTGTAGTTTAGAGGTGCTGAATAGAGCAACACAAGCCTTCCTGACAGGCGCTGAGATTAGACAAGCCTCTTATACAACTCTGTTACCACCCACAGCACAAACAACATACATTAATTACACAATAAAGCAATATTCTCCCCTCCCCATGCCTCCCCTCCTCACAACAGTTAGCCATTTCAGACTTCTTCTCTGTAATCGCAGTGTTTTTCAACAAATCCTGGGATTTAATAGCAGATTAGTGGATTTGCCGCCCAGATGTTTTTTGTTCTGAAAAAATGGATTAGGAAGTAAAGTTTTCACTGGAATCCTTTAGAACATGACGCGGCGAGCGGTACTTTTAGATCATTACATTTTAAAGTGCCGTATGTCTCATGATTATTCCATCTGGAGCACATCTTTAAGGGGTCAGGAAGTATTGTGATATCAAAGACGTATTCAGAGCCCCACATAAAATGTTGTTTGTAGGTGTACGTGTTTATCTGGATGTATATTTATATTTCAACTTGACAGATGCCTTTGAACGCCCTTTTTTGTGCAATTTCCTCATCTTTCCATCATCCTTGTTCTCCACCTCTTATCTGTTTGACCTTGCTAAGTGACATCTGTCCTGAGACTTTCCAGCATACCCGACCCCATGCATCCCTTTCTTTTTGTGTCACTGTCACCACAGAAACACAACAGGGGCTGTCAAGGACTGTGTCCTCTAAGGCCATCACTCTCCCTTGCTTTTCCTCAGAAGCCAAAAAGAAAGTTTCACTCTTCAGGTCACTGTAATGTTAAAAGTGATATACTGTTTATGTTTTGTGTTATTAGGCTGATAGTCATCTCTTCTTTAAACAAGTCATTTTAAATGTAAGAAAATCTCATAACCATCTCTCTTTAGTGGGGTCAGTGCTCTCAATTAACACTCCAGACATTTTTTTTACCCCCTATTAAATCGACTGTCAGGAAGTGTGCTGGATCTCACACCCTGTGACCTGTGGCCACTTAAACAGATTCCTGAGATATGACTTTTAAAAGAGTTCCCTACTCTGTCATTTCAAATGAAAGCATTTAATCCATCCTATCCAGCATTAGCGACCGGATTAGGACAGATAAAGACTCATAATCTAGCATAGGTCTTTGTTAGATCTATCCTGGCAAGATAATGCTCCACCACACATACACTAGCCAACAGATGCGGCTAACGGCTTGGGCGGTTAAGCTGCTGAGAATAATACAAATAATAGCCATGAAAAGATGGTTGGAAACATCTTTGATATGCTCGGAGGCAGATGTTACAGAATGGGCCAAATTAGGCCGCTTATGGCTTTAATATAAGTAATCTCCTCTCTTTTTTTTTTTTCTTTAAAGATTTCCCTGAGCTTTGGTCTGAATAAAAGCTTACAGAATGGCAGACAGAGAAAGAGAGCAAGACTGCTTTTATATGTGTGGGATATAAGACAAATTGCACATTTTAGCAAATCTCTCAATGTAAAAAATGCAGATTTGGGAGATTTTCTTCAGGCATCAGCATCTGTTTTCAACTAGATCTCTTATATTTTGCGTGTATTGCTCCGTTCCAAATGCTAGTGAGCTGCCTACAGAGGCAACATTTTAAGGCAAAAGCTATCCCAAAAGGTAGGAATATATAATTATACAACCTCCTTCACTGAGAAAGCAATCACAAAATGCATTGCAACAATATGCGAAATTGCTAACAGGGAATGGAAATTGGCCATTTGGTAAATGCAGGAACCATTTGAAAATGACTGCATTACAACAAGACACATTTACAGTATATGCTTTACCTGTCTGCTGTCTTACAGTCTCTTGTCTTATGCTTGTGCTCTGTCTCACTCATACCTGTCATGCTTTCAGACCTACTGTCATCCATTACCTCCGGCGGCTACCTGAACGACCATGAGGCAGTGACCAAAGCTTTCCAGGAGGCCCGACAGATGAAGGAGCAGCTAAAGAGAGAACAGCAGGTTCTGGACGCCAAAGTAGCAGCAGTCAACAGCCTGAGCCTCAACAACGGTCGCGCAGAGAAGGTTCGATAAACTCTGGTCTTGCATTTACGGACTCACTTATTCTTTCAATTTGTGAAGGAAAAAAGTCTGCAGATCCCTTCCTGCTCATCACCAATGAAGTGAGGATTGAAACAGCCGAAACAACACAAACAGAAGCGTTAATTACAACAGAACATGTTTATCTCTGAACAAAGCGATTTCCCAAAGCTGTTCTTGTGAAGAGGAGCAGTGGAGGTGACTAAGATCTGAAAGCTCTTTTGTTGTACACGATGGTCGTGTCTGGAAGGCAGGCTAAGGGCAGGCAGGGCGCAGTGAATGGGACGCTAATTTTAATGGCGTAGCTGACGTTAATGTGAAGTGACTGAAGTGACTCCTCGGCTGTGCGGCTAAATTGAGCTTGTTTGCTAAACACACTGGAGTCAGCTGGTCCACGAGCCACAGCACAGGAAACGCCTTCGACCACAGATAATAAAACACACTCGCTTTCTGAGGAATTTGCATACAAATGCTTTTAAAAGCCGAGTGTGTCAGTAAACAAGCATTCAATTTTGCCTCGTCCATCTCTAATGGCGTGATTGTGCACATCAGCAGAGGAAGGCGCTTGTGTATACACAGGTGTCCTTGCTTCCTGATCTTCTCTGCCGCACAGAGATTTGGTTTATTTCATAAACCTTTGTGTGTAAACTCATATCAACATCTGCAAATACACAGTAGGTAAATGCTTAACTAAAGCATGTTTATGGGTGCGTTGATCTCTGCTTCAGTTTAGCACACACACACGTTGGTGGGGTTTTTCTTCTTTTGACCAGGCTTAGTGGCTCTGCTGATTGCTACAAGGTTAATGAAGGTGCATTAGGAATAAGCCACATCTCCCAAGCACTCTATCCTTATTATGATTTACAACAGATCAGCTGCACTTTACCCTGACCACAGCTTTATGCCCTTACACACACCGTCCTCCGTGCTGCACTTTTGCATGTTTAGAGTACAGAGGGGTTATTTTTGATTAAGGCCACACATCCGAATGCTGAAAAAAGGGCAGATTAGCTGCAGTAAATATGAGGGCAACAAACACCTGAAGAGAGTTTTCAGTTATCTCCGTCTTACAGAAATTGGATGAATTTTTTTTCCCTGTATTTGCCATATTTCAGATTGAAGCGGGAAGTTTTAATACAAAAAATAGACTAGGCTTTTGTTACATCAACTATGACCCATGTTTTGCTACTTACTAGTCTTAGCAAGGGGGGTTTGGGGTGATGCATAATAATTATAGAGAGCATCTGACTGGACAAAAATCTGTAGTAGAGGATGAGTCGTGTATTTTTGTCCATTTTCTTAGAGAAGACTAATTTTTAAATGTGCATTTCTGTTAAAAAGGAATTTCCCGGATTTTCTTCAACTTTTAGAAGTACTGTAGCATATAGATTGCTTCAAAGCTAATAGACATAGACTAAAATCCTCAACAAAGTTTTTGAGTCTGGATTGCAGTGGTTTGTGCTGAAATGCCACATGGCAAAGTGGCACAATTGTTCTTTCACTATTTTTCCCCCATTCATATTTTTACTTTCATATTGTTACTTGACTTTACCTCCTACGTGACTGAGGTCCACATCAGCCAGCCCATCTAATGTTTGTTTTTCCTCTTCAGTCCATTATCTCCTGATTTTAGACAATTACTGTCCCTCTCCATTTTAACCTCGACTCTCTGAGAGAGAGTGTGCTGCGCGCTTTGAACTTGTTCCCCAGGAACACATTGTGCGGTCAAACCAAGCCCTGTTCCTAAACCTTTTTGTGTCACACTAAGCTAAATAGATTGTGGAAGATGAACAAGGTCAATCGTCTATGAGATGAAGGAGTTTTAGTGTCAATCCAAACAAGGTTTAGCTGGTTAGCATGGTCCAGTTAGCCTCTGCTGGTACATGTTGTAACTACACCAGCTTAAAAGCATCTTTCTTCATTAATGCTTATTCAAAATTAGCTGATAATTTGTGCAAGTAAATGTTGTGCAGTGACTATTTTTCATGAGGGCTCTTAAAAGTAGTAAATATACTTGCAGTTGAGATGAACAGGAGTCAGTAGCGAACCGTGACTTTTGAACCTTGGCCCTCTCCCCCTACCCTCGTCGGGGGGAAAACAGACTACCAGCCTAGCTTACACAGTCTAATTCTAAAAGTCAACTTTGATAATTCCACCTTTGAAACAAGAGGCTATTCCAGCCTTAAAGCGGTCACATACCGGACGAGAAGCGCAGTGCTGCGCCACACCATGTCTTTAATATTCGAACACATTGTTTTCTACACGCGCACCAGCAGCACCACCGACCTCCGTGCTTTGACTTCAATAGACCACACTTTCTCATTCTGTTTGCGCTGTTTTTTTTTTTATCACCGAACTTCAAACTCATTGACACCACTTGCTCATTCTTGAAGTGAATGTTTGACTGCTTGGAGAGTAGATTAAAGGTTTTGGACTGCCATCTCAAACTGAACGCGACGCGTCTGGTGTGCGATAATTTGCCCTAGACTCACGCATCCCACGGCGGCAGCGCTGAGCTTCTCATCCGGTGTGCGACCGCCTTTCAGAAATGCAACAAGAAAACAGCGCAGCGAGAGTGACTGATATCACCAAAATAAAACATAGCTAAATTTAAGTCAAATGAAAATCCTCATTACAAATGCATCATCACACAATTGGTCTGTGCACAAAAACAACAAATGTAATGTTTAATGTAAGCCAACACATCATGACAGCGCTCACAGCAAAACAACTTGGCGACAGACACTTCATTACAAACAAGCAGTGTTTATATTAAATAATATTATTATTGGCACAGCAGCCCAGTAAATGTTCTCACTTGCGTTATTTGCGGCTTCCATCATGACGTGAATAATAGCTAGTTAGTTTATCAATCAGCGTATATATTTTTTTCTGATAGAGATCCCACAGCGGGCGGAACTTGTCATAAAGTTAGTGATAACAAGGCCTGCCCGTTTAGAGGAAAGATATGATTGGTCCATTTTTCTGTCATTTAAAATTATGCTCCCATTGATTTACTATTACTATTGGTCCTCTGTAATTTCACAGCTGGACCACCAATCACAGAGCCACAAACGCTAGGCGGAAACATTCTAATATGGAGAAAATTAGTTAATTTAACGCATTCACTGAATAGGCAGATTTGAAGAGTTTATTTCCACAGAAATTGTATTTATTTTATTTCGATTATTGTGAAATTATGAATTGCTTAAATACAATTGGAAATTATGACTTTTTATTAAAAATAATATTTAAAAGTTTGTCATTTAAAAAAAATATTTAAATATTGTAAATATTGTTTTTACAATAGTTTGGGCCCTCTCTGAGTTCCCCACTGACTATTAATGGATTATTATTATACGGATTATTAACGGATAGCTTTCACCAGATATTACAGACCTTCTACTGTATAAAGCCTAAGTTTTCATGTTGTCACATTATCAAACCTGATCATCGCTCCATTTCTCCCTCTTTCTCTTTGTCTCTCCGGGGAGAGATTCTCTCTCCATTACACATTCATTTAAACCCCACTCACTAACTCAGTCTGAACAATTAAATCTTGATGGCTGCGAAATGGTGTAATGCATTTCATTACAGAGTCGCGGAAGGCCCGGGTCACTCTCTAATGGTGAGGACTCTGTCTGCGAGTGTGTTTTAAATGTAGCGTGGATTCAGGATTCAGGAGTCTAATTGACTAATTAAGCCCCAGATGCAGCTCCGGGGGGGTGACAGGGGGTGTGCGTGTTTCAAGAGAGCAGGGGGTGTTGTGTTGAAATATGCGGCCCAGCTACATTAGCCATGTAAATGCATAGTAAATCTCTTTTTATTTGTGTGTAATAAATACCCAGGAGGCTGTGTGGTCCAACCCCACTCTCATCTCTGGAGCGCTTGCGCTCTCTAATGCATTGACCTTAGGGCTAAGCGAGAGAGACAGAGATCGAGTAGAGAGGGAAAGAATTAGTGTAAATAGATTGCAGGTGGCATCCAGGCTACTCGTTTTTGATGGATAAACATTAACTCACATTTTCATTCATTTTCGTTTTCGAGTCTTCTTCTATGCACTTGATTTGTCAGTTCATTGGTGCTTATGCTAATGAATCTGTTGATTTGTGGATTATGAATCTAACTGGATTGGTTGTATGTTATGTGTGTACAGGATAAAGCCGCTCTTGAAAGCCTGAGCCAACAGTTAAAACAGTCTGAAGAGAGCAAGTTCACTCATGCAATGATGGACTTCGGCATCAGTGGCGATTCAGATGGTAAGATACTCTTTTACGGCCCATCATAAATTCATCTTTCAATTGATTTTGTGTCATCAAAAAGTTCAGTTTAAAGTCACATGAAATAAAAATGCGTATCTATTTTCAATTTATTGATCTTATCATGAACAACTCATCCATCCATGTTTTATTATTTATTTTTTGACCTCCTAACTTTTAACTTAAAAAATACTTCAATCATTTCGCCTCCATAAACACCAGACCTTACTGTCAACTGCAAGCTCACACCATAACCAATGGATGAAACCAGGACCCAGTCCTAAATGTTTGGACATTTTTTCAATTTGTGCTAGTTTTTTTTCCTATGATAATCTGTTTTACTCAGATGTGAGTCATAATATGGAAGAAAATATTTTAAAAACTTTAAAGATACATTAAGGTTAACGTGCAATGACCATGGACCCTATTTACTTCCCCATAATACCCATAATTGTATCCTTGTTGTCAATTTCGCCTGCCAACTTGCTTTTAATCTTTCTCCTTTACATTTTTCATGATTCTCAGTGGATAAAATTACATCCAACCCTACATTTCCGTCTTATTTGATGTGTACTGTACTTATGAGTATGTGTATCCCCACACTAACAGTGAGTCCCTGTTTTCCTTCTCCAGGAAGCCCGAGTGTGTCAGACTCACGGATCTTCAGGGAGGCTCGAGGACGTGGCAGCAGCGAACCGCACATCAAGCGGCCCATGAACGCCTTTATGGTCTGGGCTAAAGATGAGAGGAGGAAGATCCTTCAGGCTTTCCCTGACATGCACAACTCAAACATCAGCAAGATCCTTGGTGAGAGAGAGAGAGAGAATAGTCAGAGACAGCGCTAGTAAATCTCTCCAACCACTTATCTAACCACTTCAGGTTTACTAGCGTCCGCTCTTGTTTCCAGCTGTGCAGTTTTTGACTCTAGGCCTTTGATCGATTTATATTCCATCCGGCTTTGATTCGCCACACACTGTATTCCCTAATTGGCTGAGATTTGTGGGTACATTAAATATGGGTGGGGCTTAAAGGCTGGCTCCTTCTGGAAGAACTATGCAGCCAGCCACAGAGAATCCCCTCTGTTCTTCCTCCCCAACACACACACACACAGCCCTTTCCCGCTGTCCGACATTTTCTCCAGACCTCTGGGATTGTGTTTGACATTTTAAAGAGCTCCTAAGCGTTTTATAACGCTGGAAAATCTGGTTTTAATAAGGCCCCGCTCTCTCAATTGTTAACAGAAGGAGTTTCCCCTTTTCAGTGCTGGATGCATGTCAGGGCCAGTGGTGACAGCTTTTTCCCATTAAACATACAGTAGGACTGTGTAAATTCAACACAGACTCACATATATACACACGTATCACCCTGAACACATGTTTGCTGGAGTTTCTGGGACTGTGGCATGTGTACACAGTTGTGTATGTGTTCACACATCTATGTTAATGAGAAATAAGAGACACACGTACTGAGCATTGAGAGTGTGCAAAATTGCATATTTTAAAAATCGAATAGTCACTGGGTTGCCTGAATGATTAGTCGTCTAATGTGTCTTAAAGAAGCCCTGTATTAGTCTGGGTTTGAGTTCATCTGACCCTGATCTGCCACGTTTTTCCTAAATGTTTACGGCTGTAGCGGCTATCCCTTTCATTCTGTCTGAATCACAAGTGTGTTTGTTCTCTCTAAAACCTTGTTGTTCTTGCAGGTTCTCGTTGGAAAGCCATGACCAACCTGGAAAAGCAGCCATATTATGAAGAACAGGCCCGTCTTAGTAAGCAGCACCTAGAGAAATACCCAGACTACAAATACAAACCACGGCCCAAACGCACCTGCCTAGTGGACGGAAAGAAATTGCGCATTGGTGAATATAAGGCCATCATGCGCAACCGCAGACAGGAAATGCGGCAGTACTTCACCGTAGGGTACGTTTCATTATATAACACCTTCCAGTAATATATTCTTTTAAAGTCGACATCAAATTTACCCTGCTGAATTTCTTAATACACATTCCTTTTCTTACTGTGAAAGATCAATCAGTGCATTCATGAAGGAAAAATTCCTCTCCTTTTGGGTGACATCAAGAAGCTCGCTAATTTTTCAACCCTTTCCTTTTTCACTATCTAGTTCCCAATAGACAAAATCAAGAACCCACCCCACATTTTTTGTTAAATATCCAATTTCACTCAGTAATATGTCACATTATGTAAGTAAAATGGGTTATGAATGCCATTTCAGGTTGACTTTCAGCATTTTTAACACGTTTTTACAAAGTTGTATTCAAGTAACATGTTATAGTACCAATCATTTGACTAGCATCCCATGTTGCCTGTTTGTAAAGTGTACACTTTTAGGAAACAATAATCTGATGAATTTTCACCCAGGCTCTGCTAACAGATTGCATGTTTGTTGTACAACAGGCAGCAGGCCCAGTTGCCCTTGTCCTCAGCGGGCGTTGTGTACCCAGGCACGCTCTCTATGGCAGGAATGCCAGGAGGAGCTTGACGGCAATGGCGATGCCTACGATGAGTTCGACTACGAAGACGATGACTATGGCAGTGATGGCAGTGACAACATCACTCAGTAAACCTGCCAATCACAGCCATCTCACCAGTCACCTGGCATCTCACGCAAGCAAACTTCATTCCGCCCCCATACACCGTCCAATCAGGAATCCTCCAGAGCCAAGCCCGATATCCACAGCAATGCACAGGACCTGTCAATCAAAGTGACTGTTACATGGAAAGGAGGGTCTTGTAAAGGAAGTATAACACTTGCCTAGACATAGGAAAAATTACCCTTAACCGGTTTGTTGTCGAGACATTTATTACTAAGGACCTGTCAGTCGACCCGTCATAGACACTTTAAAATGGTGGACCTGATTGTTTCTAAAGAGACACTTTTAAACAACTTTTTTTCTTGGTTCTATAATATTCTCACTCAGGTACACAGTGCCAACAGGTGGCTTGTGAATGTGATTGTTGTTTTTGTGCTACAGTTTTAATAGAGAAAAAATACATTTATTTTCCTCTTCACCGTAAAGCACCTGACAGGAGTAAAATGACAAACATTTTCTATTTTTTTTTCTCTTCGGCGTGCTATTAGCTGAATCTCTTTCTATCATCCTCACGCCCATGTCCTCTCACTCAAAGATGTCTTTTCTGTTGGACGAAAGGATGGAAGGGAGGATTCGCGTCCCTTCACTCAGGAGTTCGGACATCGCTGGATGACAGACAATCCCTCCTTCCTCACATCTTTTCCTCTTGACACGCTTTTACTGTTCCTTTCTCCTCTTCTGTGGGAGCTTTGGATGTTGACGTCTCTCTCAGGTGTGGAGACAAACTTTACGAGATAGCACAAACTTTGTGTTTGGTGAACAGCTGACATGGCGATGGTTTTCGTGGAGAGTGAAGCCTCGAGCAGAATTATTGTACACGTGCACATTTCTTTATGTTTGTGTGTGTGTGTAGATGAATGCGCATTTTGCTAGGTTTTAAGTTAATTTTTATTACATGTAGACGGTTGATGTGCTGGTCATGTGAACATTTACAAAAGGAAAAAACATTAATATTCAATACGTACGATTCATGCTAGCAGCCATATCTGTGCTGAGGGAAGCCAAATGTTTAATAATAACGCTGCATTTATCATTCTTTTTGTTTTTATTTTTAGTCCGATCATTCGTTTGATAATTTTTTTTTTCCATTCTCATTGTCTCCCTGAACAACCTGTTTCTGTCATCGCTGGGTGCAGGGAACACTGCACCTCATTCTGAAAGGAAAAGAGGAGACGCGGAGAGAAAAGCTCTCTAGAGGAGAGTCTGTGCTTGAATGGCGTATTGAAGGAGGAGAATAGAGTTCCCACAAGCCCCGGTGCTCTGTTTTCAAAGGACAGCTCTGAGAGAAACCAGGGATCTATGTACAAGACAAGCACGAGTGTGCGTTTCAATCAGCGCCACTTAATATATCTCACATCTCTACTCCTCCGCAGGGATTTGTGTTTTGTCTCTCTCTCCTCTTTTTTTCCATCTATCACTCGGTTTATCAGAGCAGAG
>NW_015549638.1:337165-344172 GCF_001515605.1 Sinocyclocheilus anshuiensis
GGAATGCCCTCTCCACAGATGCCCTCTGAGCACTCGAGCATGTCTAGTAGCCCCGAACCAGTCCCACCCAGCAGCCAGCCCTCTTACCTCACACACAAGAGGGAGGGGCCTCGCATTAAGGAGGAGGAGCTCCGAATGGATGACGGCAATGGCGATGCCTACGATGAGTTCGACTACGAAGACGATGACTATGGCAGTGACAGCGAGAATCACATCACTCAGTAAACCTGCCAATCACAGCCATCTCACCAGTCACCTGGCATCTCACGCAAGCAAACTTCATTCCGCCCCCATACACCGTCCAATCAGGAATCCTCCAGAGCCAAGCCCGATATCCACAGCAATGCACAGGACCTGTCAATCAAAGTGACTGTTACATGGAAAGGAGGGTCTTGTAAAGGAAGTATAACACTTGCCTAGACATAGGAAAAATTACCCTTAACCGGTTTGTTGTCGAGACATTTATTACTAAGGACCTGTCAGTCGACCCGTCATAGACACTTTAAAATGGTGGACCTGATTGTTTCTAAAGAGACACTTTTAAACAACTTTTTTTCTTGGTTCTATAATATTCTCACTCAGGTACACAGTGCCAACAGGTGGCTTGTGAATGTGATTGTTGTTTTTGTGCTACAGTTTTAATAGAGAAAAAATACATTTATTTTCCTCTTCACCGTAAAGCACCTGACAGGAGTAAAATGACAAACATTTTCTATTTTTTTTTCTCTTCGGCGTGCTATTAGCTGAATCTCTTTCTATCATCCTCACGCCCATGTCCTCTCACTCAAAGATGTCTTTTCTGTTGGACGAAAGGATGGAAGGGAGGATTCGCGTCCCTTCACTCAGGAGTTCGGACATCGCTGGATGACAGACAATCCCTCCTTCCTCACATCTTTTCCTCTTGACACGCTTTTACTGTTCCTTTCTCCTCTTCTGTGGGAGCTTTGGATGTTGACGTCTCTCTCAGGTGTGGAGACAAACTTTACGAGATAGCACAAACTTTGTGTTTGGTGAACAGCTGACATGGCGATGGTTTTCGTGGAGAGTGAAGCCTCGAGCAGAATTATTGTACACGTGCACATTTCTTTATGTTTGTGTGTGTGTGTAGATGAATGCGCATTTTGCTAGGTTTTAAGTTAATTTTTATTACATGTAGACGGTTGATGTGCTGGTCATGTGAACATTTACAAAAGGAAAAAACATTAATATTCAATACGTACGATTCATGCTAGCAGCCATATCTGTGCTGAGGGAAGCCAAATGTTTAATAATAACGCTGCATTTATCATTCTTTTTGTTTTTATTTTTAGTCCGATCATTCGTTTGATAATTTTTTTTTTCCATTCTCATTGTCTCCCTGAACAACCTGTTTCTGTCATCGCTGGGTGCAGGGAACACTGCACCTCATTCTGAAAGGAAAAGAGGAGACGCGGAGAGAAAAGCTCTCTAGAGGAGAGTCTGTGCTTGAATGGCGTATTGAAGGAGGAGAATAGAGTTCCCACAAGCCCCGGTGCTCTGTTTTCAAAGGACAGCTCTGAGAGAAACCAGGGATCTATGTACAAGACAAGCACGAGTGTGCGTTTCAATCAGCGCCACTTAATATATCTCACATCTCTACTCCTCCGCAGGGATTTGTGTTTTGTCTCTCTCTCCTCTTTTTTTCCATCTATCACTCGGTTTATCAGTGCAGAGGAGTCTCCGAGCCGTGCCATCAGTCATCCGCTCTCTGTGTGGCTCTGACTGACCCACTCCATCTTACTGCACCTGTGTGGCTGCTGTTGGCACGTCGATGGCGTTTGATTGACGGCTGCCCTAACTGTAACTACCCTGCCAGCCTCTCTCTGGCCTGGTGTGGGCATAAGCGGGCAGCTGGATGAGAGAGACACAAGCTGTTAGGTGAACAGCAGCCAGACTCCAGCCATTAATATCTGTGTTTTTTCCCCTTTACATCTACCCAAAGGCCGTCCACTCACAACACATATCAAATTATATATTTAGAATGCACATGTATAACTAAAAACATATTTGAATTTTCTGGCCTACTTGAGATTTTTTCTAACGATAAATGTTAAAGGTACTCTGACCCCTGTAGTGCTAGCAAAGTGATGACCAATGGCATTTTGCGTGTTCATCTTTGTCTAGTTTATTCGGTTCGATGAGGTCCAGTCCCGTCTGTTGTTTGTATTTGTGTTTTGCCTCCATGTCAACGTCACTCTGCTGTCGAGGTTGGGAGGAGCCGTTTCAGACTCTGCGTGTTAATGTTTTAGTTTGTATTTGCAAATACTGTATTTTACTTTCATTAAAACTGCCTCTAGTGTAATAATATTATTAACAATAATTATAAGAATAGGCAGCATTTCCTAAGTTTAGTAAGTTATGTACAGTATAATTTATTATTTTCCTCCATTTGGATTTTTTTTTATGATCGTATGGAAACTGCGCTTGATAAAGCATTATATTTAGCTGGGTAGGTATTTAGATCTAATCATTATGTTCAATATTCTGTTTTTTTGTTCTCCTTTTTTATTTTATTTGCTCTTGTTTTTTTGTTGAATTAATCCTGTTCTGACGCTGATATATCTCTGAGAAAGTAGTCACGGTGAACTGCTGATATGAAGGAAAAGAGACATTTCTCTTTTTTTCATTTTCTTTTTCTCCTCCGTGCATCGTTCATGAACTCCAAACACATTTCTTAAAGCACTAGGACTCTGGACACTCGGAGTCAAACTTAAGAAGAACATGATATTTTTATTTGTAATGGTTTATGTATAATGTGAAGTTTCCTTTCTGTTAATTCTCTTTTTCTTTTACTGAAGATCAAGAAAACGGCTATATTATACCCCAATTGTCATTGAACAGAAAGAGCGTGGAACTTGTTTACTGATATTTGTCATCCTCTCTCTTGTTTCATTGGAACATCACTGGTTTAGAAAAATGCATTTGTTTACCTATTTTGTCAAATTTGGGTACAGTTACAGTACACAGCACCTAACCCTTAAAAGGATAGTTCACCCAAAAAATGAAATTGACCAAGCCTATATGTCTTACTTTCTTCTGTAGAACACCAATGGAGACATTTAGCAGATTGTCCAAGCTGCTCTCTTCCATACAATAAGAGTAGATGGGGACCAGGGGTTCTGAAAATAAAAAAATGCATTATAAAAGAGGTCCAAACAGCTGTGTTATATTCCTAAGTCCTCTGAAGCCATATAACAGCTTTGTGAGAGAAAAAGACTGAAATGTAAGTCATTATTCCCTGAAAATCTTGCTTGAGCACGCCATTCACTTTCATTATGTGCAAAACAGCAGCTTGGACATTCTGTTAAACATCTTTAGTGCTTCACAGAAGATTAAAAGTGAAACGGGTTTTGAAAGATGGTGGCAGGTAAACTATCCCTTTTAATCAGAAGACATGACTTTTCTGAATTGATCAAACTGTCTGATTCCAGTAAAGCTCCACTGAATGGCCATATTAGATGTTTTTATCTCCAGAATTGTTTTAGCTCCACACACTGTCTCCCTCTGTCAATCGAGCTCACAGTAGTGACATCACAATCACACCTTGTCAGATAACAAAAGTCACAATCACAGAATAGCCACCATCTGATGTGACCATGCTTTCACATTTAGTAATTCCCACAATCATATCAATCGATAGGGACACGTATGCTGGCTGGTTTAACATACAAGGTCACGTTCTGTCAACAAATTATCTGTCAGCATGGTAACCTCATAGTCTTTAGAACTCATACTCTGATAATGATGGCCTGTATTATGAACAATAATTGATAAGACAATCAAAGTCATGTGTGGAGCTCAAAACAACGGTAAATGACATCAAACAAAAAGTACTTAGAAACTTATCTTACCATCTCAACTTGAAAATCGAGAAAGATAATTATGTAAATATAGCATAGAGTTATAGATTTATATTTTGTTCATAACACGGTGTAATACAAGTTGTATATTTCTTTCTCTCTTTTATTGATGTTATTCATGC
This sequence comes from Sinocyclocheilus anshuiensis, assembly GCF_001515605.1. Classification (NCBI taxonomy): domain Eukaryota; kingdom Metazoa; phylum Chordata; class Actinopteri; order Cypriniformes; family Cyprinidae; genus Sinocyclocheilus; species Sinocyclocheilus anshuiensis. The sequence goes on from NW_015549638.1 coordinate 341,166, forward strand.
CACACTAAAAGCAAGAGTTTTACTGTACTCTTATGGAAAAAAACAAACAAAAAAAAAGCAAGCTGTGGGTTACCACCATCTGTTCTAAGTTGACGTTTTTCAGTATTACTGCCAGTCAAGGCTCAAATAAAAACAGCAACGTGTTCTGTATCTCTACTGTGTGTCTGTGGCTCCTTTTTCTGCCCTACTGCAACTCACCAACTCCATAATTAAACTCTAGCAGTCCAGAACTGCCAAAAAGCACCACACTGCACACTAAATACTATCTGTCTACTGTTACGTGCCAACACATGAAGCAATCGCAACATTTTTAGGCCAAACAAAGGGAATTCCCAGTGCTGAACGTCATTGTATGTGTCTGGAATTACATACGTCACGCAGGATAGTAGGACACCTGCTGAGGTTACAAATATTTTTAGAAGAATGTTCATAAATTACACAGTATTGTTAACAAATCTTAAAGGTTTGTCTCGATCGCTCCCCCTCAAGTAGGTGGTCGAAGATGTTTTAACTTTCATACCAGACTTCCTAAACCACACATTTCAATTAGAAATAATATTTGTGCCACAAATCAAAAACTTGCCTAGTGTTATCATACAATTAAAGAACCCAAAGCAATAAAAATACCACTTTTATGTGCACACCGAGTATGTCTGGATTAGATTTCAGTCAAAATAATGAGGCTCTGGTGCTGCTCTCAAAGGAGCGTAACAGTAGGATTTATGGTAGTAAAAATCGCATTAATTTTCTAAAAATTACATACTTTTTGCAAAACTTTAAGACCAAAAGTTGCTAAGCAAGTGTATCTGCTTTTATTCATTAAAAAGTGAAGTACTACATTACCCACAAACTTGATATAGTATATTATACATATATATATATATATATATAAATATATATATATTGTCCAATACACTTTCATTTTTGTATTAAACTTCACATTTGTATATTGTGTTTTATGTTGTTTATATAGTTCACTCCCTTAAAAAAAAAAGGACACAGTCATGTACTTTTGTCTTTTGTCCAATTTTCAAATACTTGTTGTGACTGTTTGACTTCGTTTCAAGGCTTGCAACTCTCGTCTGAAATGTCTGAAATTCCTCTGGAGAAAATAAATAAAATACTCCTAAAACCAAGGCTGCTTAAAAAGACAAACCTAACTCTGTAGCAGAGCACCCAATTTTTCCACCAATCAGAAGACCAGAGCACAATGGATCACATCCAATCAAACAGTTGGTCTAATTAACCACAACAAGCATGGCGGAATGGAAACAACAGAAAGGACAATGGATAAAGGTAAGGTTATCTTTTGAAATTCACAAGCTTTATGTAATGAAATATGATGTGTTAATGTCAATGCTTTTATAAAAGCTGCTGGGTTCAGTGCTCTTGTCTTTTCTGGCCCTGTAATGTTTCCTCTCTGGTGGGTCTGTGCTGCTGTCTTGAGTGTTTGTCTGAGAGGGAGTTAAGTACTCCAAATTTTCATTTAAACGCAGTGGAAAGTGGGCTGGAAAATTTAGTCTTTAAGTCTTTAAGTGAAGTAGCGTAGCTCAGGGCACTGTAAATATTAGATTTTTTTGCCTGTAGCTAATACTGAATAGAGTGTTTTATAAGAGTGTGTGTGTGCATTTCTGCTCAGTATGAGGCTAAGTACAGAAAAGGAACATCTGATTCCTCAAGTTATCTTTCCTGCTGTCTGTTTCGCCGTCTCTGCTGAGTGCCGAATGGAAAAAAGGGGGGCAAGATGTTTTCACGAGGCAACAGCATCATCCGAGGGAAGCAATTAGAATAATTCAGAGTGTGTATTTACTGTTTTTACATGTTTGTAAGCTCATGCTAGCTTATGTATTTTTACAGTTACCATGTCTGTGCGCGTGATGCATATGTCTGTGTGTGTGTGAGTTCCAGAGAGCTTCTGCGACAGCTCAGTGAAATGTGCAGATTTGAAGCGTGGGTGTTTGGAGATTGAGTGAAAACGATGTCACATTAATGATTTAAAGTAGGTAATAGGATGTGATGTGCCTTCAGAGCCGCCAGCTAAACTGAGTTTAAGACACTCCGCTAATGTGTTCATGAAGAGGGAGGGATTATAGAGTACTCAGAACTCCAACACACACGCAGTCACACACACACATTACCAATGACAGACAAATGTGTACACACACGACACCTTGGCGCGACCGAAGCCAAACGCATCTGCACTTGCACTACAGAGGCAAAACGTTAACACGCATGCCATTCAACATCACAGCAGCCAAATACATACAGCTGCCACCAGAGCGAATGTCAGACAACAGGTTAAGCACTAAATATAAACCAAACCAAACAAAATCACCAAACTCCCAACACTTGCAACTTCATACATCCACTGAAATATGACAAATAAACAAATAACAAATAAACTAAATGACAACTGACAGTTGTGATTGGGAAAAACATGATACTTTTTTTCAGGATTCAGAATTTTTATGAAAAGCCATCTTTTGCGTCATCATAAATGTCTTTACTGTCACTTTTGATCAACTGAATGCATCCTTTCTGAATATAAGTATTAATTTCTTTTTAAAAAATTTTACTGACTTTTTGAACGGTAGCGTAGGTAATCAAGGTATAAGAGTGTGTAATTTAGATTCTGTAACTGCTCTCTATTTTTTCACCAGATCATTTTATTGGCTATGACATACATTTTTAAAAGTACAAACATTGCATAATTTCTCTATTAATAATATTGCATAATTATAAAATCTTAAGCAAAGTGCTGTTTAATTTTTTTAGACCATGTCAAACTGGAGGACGTCGTCTCCCCAAAAGTATTTAATGTCAAATAAAAATAATCAGATTTTAAACCTCAATGTGAGCCACCCTTTTTTTAGTTTCACCTTTAAAAGTGCAGTCTTTTCTGACACAAGGACGAAGCAACATGTAAAAGTAATAGCTTTCAGTTAATAATGCCATTGTAGAAATGGCCTATTCAGGGGCGTCATGCTCTCATGTTTTTTGAGGGGGC
>NW_015549638.1:344293-357428 GCF_001515605.1 Sinocyclocheilus anshuiensis
GGGGGGGGGTAGTTGCTCGTCATGCTTGTCATGTGACAGCATTTTTTCCCCTTTTTATTCGAAATATTTCCAACTATATCAGGAAATATCTCGATTCTCAAATATGTGTAAGTAAATGCGTTTTGCACCTTATAGATTGTTATTTGATCAATATATGGTGATGGGCAAAGTAGACTGACAGCGTAATCTATTAACTACACATAAAAACCCGACTTTTTACTTAAGTAGGCTACCAGATATGGGTGTCATGCCATAAAATATTTTTAATACGACTGACTTTGTATTTAATGTGAATTTAATAACAATATTGTAAGTTACTAATTATAATACTTTTTTTTTACAGAGAGCAAAGAACATTTACATTATCAAATAACATTTTCATTCAGTCAAGCCAGAGTTCAGGCACTCTCAAAAACTCCCATTAAAATCACTAAAGCTTTTTACACTGTGAGGTGAATATCTTACTTACATTCGTACGTACGCACATCTGCACTTTGTTGTTTCTGATGAGAGAATTCGCCAGATAATTAAGTCAGTGAGCAAGTGAACAAAACACCGCGTTTCAGCGATGACTCATCTGAACGTCTCTGATTGGCCATTGCATTCATAAGCTCAACAGAATCGTGTGTGATTGGTTATAATGCAGCGCTGTACAGACGCGTCTGTCTCTGGCCAGAGTTGCCAAGTCCACATATTATATGCGACTTTGGGCTTCTTCTTTTGTAAAGTTGCGTGAAAAAATCCCAGGTCGCGGGTTGCAGTTTCTTGGGCTTATTTTACAAAATATGGTTGCTTGTTAGGAAAATCTGACAAGCAACTTAGTTTCTTTTTATTTATGTTCACTGTATTCTACAAAGCATTGACTGACACTCTGTCTGCTCACAGTTAATAGCCAATCAGTGCAAAAATATAAGAACGTGATTTTTCTTCAATGAGGGATTGGAGAAAAATTACGTTAAAAAAAAAGGCGCGTGATGCTGTGATCCAAGTGATGATAGTACTAGGGGGTGGGACAATATATCGATATGGCGATATATTGTTGTCCTTCATGCGATACGAGAATCGATATCTGGCGCCAAATATCAATATATTACTACAATACAATACTACAATTTACTACAATAAGGCGCTCTATATAGATTTCCCTGCTCCCAGCATCTAAAAAATGCGTGGAAATCGTGGCCGCGCCATTTCCACCTTATTTCCAAAGTGCTCTGAGCAACCATGAACTGCGTTCTCTATGAAGATGGGGAAGCATGAGGAACCGAAGGATAAACAGATTTCCAGCCACTGTATTAGCTCTACTGCTCTATATATGTTTATGGAGATAAAAGGAGATGGAGATAAATAAAAAAAACTGCCCCGGAACAGCTATCAGCGTGGACTGTAGGCATCGATCACGTTATTATTGCAGAGCGCATATTGAGTCCGTGAGTAGCCTAACCTCTCCGCTCGGATCGCAGGTGAATTTCCCTCACTATATGAGTGAGAGAGAGCGGCGCTGGCGTGTCCAGTTTTATGTCAACAAAACTGGATGTTCTCCCTCTCTCCCAGATATTACAAGTGCGCGTTAGGGCACCAACCAGCAGAAACAACTGCACCTATGGCATGGACGATGAAACAAAACCTCGTCGAACCTGAGCGCGCAAAAGACGCGATGTATATCGATTATCGCAGAATCGCTGTATCGCAATATTATCGTATCGTGAGCCATGTATCGTTATTCGTATCGTATCGTGAGGTACCCTGCGATTCCCACCCCTAGATAGTAGTAGACATAAGAGAAGTGGGATGACTTTTTCTTTTATAAGGTAGCCTAATTTTTTATTTTTACAATGTTTTAGTAATGTATTAATTATCACGGGCTGTAATAAAAAAAAACAAGTAGGCCTATACTAATACTAAGAGTATATATATTTGGTTCGAATAGCCAATATTTTAGTAGGCTATAAATATGTGGCTATGTTACAGCTCCCCTTTGAAGCTCTTGTGTTTTTCTCCTTTTCCATCTCTCCAATCCTATTCTGCTCACAGGTGATTGGAGATGAGTTTTGTTCCTGCTTTGTTGCAGTTTGCTGATTTTTGTAAAATAACTGTTTTTGCTTTTCAGATAAAAGGGTGGTTTCAGTTTAATATGTTGCAGGCTCATTCATTGGTAATAAATAATTTATAATAAATTATATTGATGATAATAAATTATAAAAAAAATATTGGGCTTGTTTTTGAAGCCGTGGTTGCTTATTTGTCTCACGAGAGTTGGCAACAGTGTCTCTGGCTCAGCACCAGCCGGCGACCACAGATTTGAATTTAGCAGCTGATGCTCTGCCGCACTGCACGTTCTAATCACACCGGTGTGATTGTATCAAATATAAAAAATATTATACTGCTATTTTTTTGTCTTTTGGAAGCTGCATTCAAAATTCACTTGACTCAGAAATCTGCTGAGTCAAGTGAAAACACTAGTGCCCCCTCACGTGCCCCCTCACTTTCAATGGGCATGACACCTCTGGGCCTATTCACAATAAGCATCGATTCATTTATTCTGTGAGCAAAAGTGTTTCAAGGGACAGTTCACTAAAAAATTCTCTCATCATTTACTCACCCTCATGTCATTCCAGGCCTGGATGGCTTTCTTTCTTCTGCATAACACAAGAGAAGATATTTTGAGGATGAAAAAAAATTTCAGTGTTTTTTTTTGTTTTTTTTACAAGTCATGAAATTTATTTTTAGGTGAACATGCCCTGTGAGGCTTTAATTAGGCTACAGATATGACTACATTTTTTTTTATTTAATTTTTGTATGTGTAAATCATTTTTAATAATAATAAAAAAAAAAATACAGAATGCATCTTTCTATGAACAATGTATGACAATGTTTCGCATCTTGTGGCCCTTCAAAGTGAACTCAGTGTGTGTGGTCTGGGGATGTGCTAGACCTGCAAACACAGCTGTAGATGGTTTATTCTGCTATTTAGCTTCAGTTTAACAGTAGGTGAGAGACAGGCATGGCATTGAGAGGAACAGCACAGCCTAAGGCTACTGTCCAATCAGCTCTGACACATATTTCCCCTTACAGACGACACATTACGTTTGTTCTCATTCAGTGACTTCATCAACAGCTGGCCTACTCCACCCCCCATCAATGTTCATTCATATTAAATCATATTATTTTGTCTTTGAGAGGCATCTGCCTGCCTTGCATCTCTCTCTCTCTTGTGCATTTGACAGTTCTTATCTCAGGTCTTATTTCAGATAGTCTCAGTCTGAGTTGACACGTCCATAGTCTGTAATAGCACAGATTATAACACATTATACATATTACGTTGTGTTTAAACCTTCAAGAAATTAACCATTCATGCGCAATAAGATGCTAAGGGGAACTCAAATCGGTACTCCCTTATGGACTGTCAATATGGTTTTCTGCAACAACACATACACCCAAACCATATGCACAAATATCGAAAGTCTCCTGTTAGCAACACAGCGTGTGAGTACTAAACAGTTCATTTTTACAGCTTTTTGCAAAAAATTTCAAAATGCCCATCTTGGTTGGTATTCACAAGACTCTTAAGTGAATTTAAACATTTAAGGGGGGGAAAAATTATGTGTATCAATATACTGGATCTGTACATTAGATCTTAAAGTTACATCTGTCTAATATACCTTCTGCTGTCTATGTCAAATAATGTCAGTCAAACAAAAGAAAGAAAATCACTCATGGTGCTTGGCTGTGCTTAAAGGTGCAATATGTAATATTTGACAGCTAGCGGTTAAAATGGGAACTGCAGTCCAAATTCAAAATGTTGGAGAGCATTGTTTCTCCCACCCCATCCTCCTCAGACTCGACATTCATGCGGGTTGCCAGATTGAGGACACGCTACAGGAATGAGCTCAATTGACAACGGAAGGCAACGAGCCTTACACCATAAGTTGATGAGTTGATTTATCCATGCTTTAACATGCCTCTTGTCATAGAGTGGAAGCCGATGCTTTTTAGGTTAGCTTGTATGTGCGATCTGACCCAGTTAGTTTGTTGGCTTTCATGGCTGCAATACACTGCGTTTTCCACCAACTGGCAACCTGGTGTGTCGAAATACTACAGGGTACATGGGTGGAATCACACAGACCAAAACAAAAACAAACATTCTGACACGGAACGCACTTCAACATAGAATAATAATTGTTTTTTAAAGAAACAAGTATGTAAACTTACCATGTTTCCTAAATATCTGCAAACATATTATGGTATTTTTATGCTTTAGTACAGTCAAAAACTTACATACAGCACCTTTAACCTTTGTATAGTTAGTAAGAATTATTGTACATATAATTCACACAGTGACGACTGAGCATTTTATTTTACATTTGATTTTTTGGATTCTGTTATACAAGTAGACCTTATACTTGAACATTTATATTCATGCTTGAAAAATTATATGCACTTGTCCCATTGTTTGGAATTTGCTTCTTTGTTCTTGTTTTCCTGATTTTTTGTGTCCTCAATAAACTTGAGAACTTCTTACTTATATTAGTTAAGATTAGTTTTAGTTTTTAATGTGACATTAAAATTGGTATAGATAATTGTTACATTTTAATGGTACATTAGGGACCAGACTTTATGCTGCAAGTCAAATGTTTGGCTACATGAACCTATAAACTCAGAGTTACGAAAAACTCTTTTGTGTTGTTGATTCTGTTTATTCATGCATCATTATTAGCACAAATATGATCAAAACACCACTGCAATTTCGGCAATTTTAAAAGTTTTGGATACAGCGCTTAACATTTTGTACCGCCAGTTTGACTGTTTGTGCTTTATCCGGAGAACAGCTTGACTAAGCGGTATGTGAGGAGACCGCTTGCACCCGCTGGCCTCCATTTGTAATTTATCAAATCGATTTTTTAAGCATTTTTCTCCAGCCATTAACACCCGAATCCACACATGCTAATATTATGCTAATAGTATGTTAATTGAGAGGGGAGCTGCTAAGCAGGCCTGCTGTCAGGAGCTCTTGTGAAAACTGGGTGGGTTCACTCGCAAGCTGCAAAACGAGCCGCAACACAAATAAACAAATCTCTAAAAGCTTACAGGAGCAGCGCTGCATGTTAACGCACAAAGGAGGGGGGGCAGTCGGCCACTCATCAGAATGAACAAATGTGTGATTAAAAGTGAGGCTGTAGTCCTGGATATCATTCGTCCATGTCACTGGATAAGAGGTGATTCACACAGAACGTGTTTTTGCATTTAAAAAACAAGACATGCATGGCAGTGCAATGAAAAACCCTAGGTATAGAGATGCATTTTCAAAGTTGAACTACTTTTAACTTGAGTGCATCATTTTTAGAATGGTGTTTCAAGTGCGAGACATGAGTGCAACAGTCTGTTGTCCGTCTGTTGTCCGTCTACCACATGCTTACTTCAAACAACAGAAAAGCAGAGAAATGAAAAATGTGAGGCTACATCTACATTAATCCGGATACATTTGAAAGTGGCATCTTTGTTTCAAAATGCTCTCCGTACACACTAGTGTTTTCAAGCGTATTCCAAAAGTTTCTCATTCACACTGAAACATCGGAAAACGTAAAATTTGCCTTAGTGTGCATGTGTAAAACCTCATAAAAAGCTCATTGTGATGATATAGGCATAACAGATTCCATGCGATTCTTCTGGCAGGATCATTTTATTTATGAAAATATCCCACCATTCACTGGCGTCCAGGTCGCAATCACTCACTATTATATATGTTTGATCTAAAATGCAACTGCACTCATGCAGGACAGCAATTGAGAGTAAACTTCCTGTCATCTTTGCAAAACTGTAATACGAAGAGTGTACAAAGTAACATCTAAACATGCATCATCGTTTTCAAAAGTGTATTCACAGTTCACACTAAAATGCCGTTTTCAAATTTATCCGCTTTGGAGAGCGTTTTCAAAAAGCTCTGTTTTCATTGACAAAAATGCACTCAGTGTGAACGGAAAGCCAAAACGGAGAGAAAAAGATGCGTTTCAAACGAATACATTTTAGTGTGGACAAAGCCTGAGAGGCAGGATCTCACACTAAAATGCCGTTTTCAAATTTATCCGCTTTGGAGAGCGTTTTCAAAAAGCTCTGTTTTCATTGACAAAAATGCACTCTCAGTGTGAACGGAAAGCCAAAACGGAGAGAAAAAGATGCGTTTCAAACGAATACATTTTAGTGTGGACAAAGCCTGAGAGGCAGGATAGTGGAATGAAAAAAGGGTGTGCTTTTAAAAAGTTAAATGCAGTGTAATGCACAAGACACTGCAAAAAGACGTAAGCGCAATGGTCAAACACATCCGTTTAGCGCGTATTTACATAGAAAAACATTAGAAAACAGCATAGTGGGATGCAAAAACATGTTCTGTGTAAAACTTAACCTGCATGGACCATATCGACACAAGATGTGTTGCGTCCCAATTCACATGTTATCTGTCCTAAATAGTAAATTAGAATGTAGAATTAGAATTTGTGGGTCCCAAATCGTAGTATTGAAATGAGTATCCCAAAGAAACCCAGATGGTCTGTTATTTCCAGTGGAAACACTTTAACAGTGTTATAATATTACTCACAATCCATTGCCCATTGGAGGAGGATTCTGTTCAGCACTACAAACACCAAAATAAAACGTGTTAAAAAACTACAAACATGGCAGACTTGCAAGACCCACAGTTCAGTAGAGAGGTTAAGATAAAGGGGTTTGAGTGATTAAATCAATATCTTAACCTAACTTAACTTAAATATTTATTTAATCTGCAACAGCACTGTGAACTTTTAAAGACACACTTGGACATTACCTTTTATTTATGCATTATGCAAAAACATGAGGACAGTCTTTCACATGAAGGACCCCCTTAAAGGTATATCAGCGTGATACTTATTTTCTTTTCAATATGGAAGGAAATTTTTTAATGTAAATTAAATTAACTTGAATGTGTAGTGTGAATATGAGGACGTTGACTGTGACAAGATAATTGACAGGCCAGTTTATGGTCACAAAACCTGCCTACTCTTCTGCTATACACTCAAAATTATGTTTGCATTACAAAAAGAGTACATGAATTTAGGGCATAATATAAGAAGAACCTGCGATTGTTTTACAGACCTAGTCAGTTCTCTGTTTTTGTTCTTCATATGCTTTCTCTGCTCCAAGGTTTATTTATTTATTTTATTTTATTTTATTTTTTGATTGAGGACTTGAAAAAAAGGGCACGATAGGTACAATATCTGTTTCTTACACTAGTTCTGAAGCGCATTACTTACTCTACGTTCATCTGTATAGCGCGTCTCATAATGTCCATCTCTAGCAAGAGAGCCACACCTGCAGCTTAATGAGGTCTATAATACCCGGGCAAATATAGGAGTTAGCATTCCCATGACTTTCACTGGCAGGACTGCACACTGTTTTCGATATAATTAACCAATTTCACACGAGCAAAGAGCCGTTTTTCGGAATATTGGCACAGCTGTGATTTGGCGATGCCTCGTGCGCAGTCCGACCATGTTAGACCAACAGCACTTTTTTCGTGTAAAATTGCTTTTAAATTTCATTAAAGAAGCTAATATTGAGTAACTTACGTTTGCCGTTGCGAAATTAGGTACAAACAGCAGAATCAACCATCATGCGCCTCCGAGCAACATGCACTTGTAGCGCTTCATTCCTCCTGAATCATTAATTAACTAGTGCTTCGAACGAATCGTTTGAGTGAGTGATTCAGTGACTCGCTCATAAAGACGGTCACTTATCGCCGCCTACTGGCAAAATAATGAAATCTACAGAAAGCTAAAGTGCTGTTAAACACTGTTCAGCCAAAAAAAAAAAATCTGCTGAACTGATTTGTATAAATTCTTATGTTTTATTTAGTCAGAATACACAGATAATTTTGAAAGGCCATCAATTAAGAAAGAATTTTAGTTACAGTGCAGCTCTGTCCTCCATATGCCCCTTTGTCTCCAAAAGCCCACTGCTGACCTCTTCAGGAAGTGGAATTGTCACTCTAGAAAAGCATCTCCTTTCCCTTCTAAGACTTGTTTTTGCCCTTTCACTGACAGTGCACTGGAGCACATCTTTAATTTGCCCTGGTCGCCACTTGCTCTGTGCTCGAAGACTTTTGAGTTTGTTTGTTTTTTTCTGGCAAATATTTGTTTTTGATTTGCCAGAATGAGAGAGGCCCCACTGGCATGAGGGCTCATGCCCTCAGTGCGGTGACCGCTATTGCCAGCTGTTGACTTTGTAGCTGAAATTTGTTTAAATATTAACTTTTCTTCATACGCTGTGGCCCCGTTCAGAAGCAAAGGGTTACAGCCTCAAAGCCTCATTATTGAATAAAGGCATCCTGATTCATGTGGTTTATACTAATATTATTAATAATGGTGCATTTTCTGAACACAGACTGATACTCTAAAATTTTAATTTTTAGGATTCCATGACCATACCCCACCCCCAAATAGGATAATCCCTCCCTTTTTTTTTTTTTTTTTGAGGAACCCCTTTCCTGAAACACAAAGGCAGTTATATATTTTCATGTGTATTTTAAGTTCCATCAGTAGTGTGTCAAAAACAGCATGTTGTTTCTAAAATTAAATAATTAGCTTTTATATTGTCTTTGCACTGAAGCCAAAGCAAATTATTTAAATATTATTTGGAAAATATTAAGTAATTCAACAAATCTTACTCGAATAGTTTATCTCGGCATAAACCAGCAGAGATAATTTTTTAATTCAAAATTATTTGTAACTAAACTATATGCAGGTTTTTATTTCTCAGTGTACAAACACTTTATTTTATTTAAAATAAAAAAATCTCAGAATTTCCAACCAGTCTTTAGAAAGCAGAAAAATGAAACTGTAATACAATCAAATTCAAGTGTGCTAAAATGTAATTAACTTTGGCAGACCAAAATACTTTTTTATTTTTTTGTAAAGTCAATGTGAATTGCAGTTCAAAACCCATTTTACACCTATGGTGTAATTAAATGTGAAACAGAACACCGAATAAGGGAAAAAGAATTTAGGGCAAGACTTTTTTATCTATCGGTACTGATTTAGATTTAGATGATTTTGAAAAGTGTGCTAGAATATAACCAGACCAAATGCAAAATGATGCTCAATGAATCCTATTTGGCAACTGATTAACATTATCCAATAGCCTATGTGGACTAAGTTAAGTCAGCTGAAATAGTTGTACATTTCTACATTTTAATTCAAGATTACAAAGTTACATTGTTTTCTCCAGAACAACATGCACCAATGAAGTATTCATAATAAATCCAGGAACATGCATTAAGAAAGTAAATAAGATCAATTTTGATGTTGGCTTGAACATCTAAAACCATTGCATGTCTCTGCTTCAATTATGACCGATTCTTTCAAAGTTGGAGCATCTGGTGTGGAGAATAACTCCCTCAGGGATGAAAGGGTAGGTGTTTTTACAGCCCAGCTAATGTTATTTGTTATTTTATTGATTTCAGTCCCATCGACCCATAAAATACAATGGAAATATATAAAATAACATTAAATTTGATGTGTATTAGGGGTGGTCGACATGAAATATCAAGTAGTGACAGCCCTGCCATGTAATTTTTTTTTTAAATTGTATAAATAAATTCCCCTACGTTTACATTTAGAGTACACGTGCTGTCATCTAACACTCATTTAATTTTCACCTTTAAAAACACTAATCATTTAATAACAGTTCAATTTACTTAAGCAAATCTTAAAATGAATCTCCATTTTGCTTACTGTACTTTATAATGTTGTAATGCCTAAATTCACTTGTAGGATTTATATATGTATAATATATATTTTAGTGTTTTTTATTTATTTATTTATTTATACAAAATAGTATAGAATTTTTATTATAAGCCATTTATTACTTATCAGCCCTAACATGAAAATAATTATTAGCTTCAGCCATGTTTCTCAAGTCAAGAATCCTAGTGTATACTTCATCTTAAACCTATTCTAAACATAATTTTATAATAGTTGCACTATTAAAACTTTTGCAAAAAAAAGTAAAAAAAAAAAGAATTAATTTTTTTTTTTAAGTTAAAAGAACTGTTAAAAAAAAATCCTTTATGTATGTGTATAAATTGTAACCTAAAATGTTGATGTTGAAAATAAAAAGTCAACTAAGAAATTAAAATGAGGAGAATACCTTTTAGCATTACTTTAATTCTAAAAATACTCTTTCTGTCTCGCATACACAATGTCCACATACACAGCTCTTTTGAGAGTAGAAATACATACAAATTCTCTAGACAAGCATAATTGGTGTGTCTGAAATATTGCAAATAACAGTAATTATCAGATATTACTTGTTCCCTGGAAACAGCCGCCGTGTCATTTTCTGTTTTTGATTGCCGTGGTCAGATGTCTGCAAAAAGTTTCTGCCACTCAATTTACAGTGCAACATTAGAACATCTTTGTTTTGAGGATGTGTTTATGTTGGAGTTGAACTCTTTCACATTCTAATGGGATTTTCTTTCTTTCTTTCTTTCTTTCAAAGAAAAGAAAGAAAACAAACAGAAGTCAGTGGTCTTTTGTTTCGGAGTCTTAGTTTTGTTGATTTTCGACCCTTTAAAGTCCTCTAATATCCGGAAGTGTTTACAGTCTAATTACTGTCTGTGTTCAACTCCCCTCTAGAGCTCCCAGCTGTGGAGCAGCTCGAGATGAAAAACATACGCAGAGGAAAGAGAGAATGAGAGAATTAATGGAGAGAAAGGGGGGAGTGGATGGATGTGTGTTGACAGTTGGAATGTCTCTGGTTCCGCAGGTCATGCGGAGATTCTGTCCCCTGAAAGTGATCCAGATGCTCACAGCTTGCAGGGCTCAATACACACGAGGGAGGGGTGGCAGAGGGCCCTTGCGCACTGGGGATCCCCTTTTGCCAAAGACACAGGGGTAAGCAAAGGAACGCCCCCACCGTGTCGGGATAACATTTTTTCCATGTTGCTGACAACCTGTTTCAAATGGAAAGCAGTTCGAGACTGTTTCTGACAAGGGCAGAGATTCACCCTTGCCCTTGTCTTCATAATTAAAGTGTCTGAATCTTAATAATGCAGACAAAATCATACGTCCTCGAAATGAAACCAGCAAATCAAACATGCAGCATCTGCAGGGAAGATTAGAAAAACAGGAAATTACAGAATTTAGTGACTCTTTTGTCTAATTTTTTTGTCTATTTCTTTCAGATTTTCAAATAGGCCTATTTAAGATGCACAGTTGGGTCCAAAAGTCTAAAAATGCTTTTTTTTTTCTTTTTTTTTTGCATCTCTAAGTACAATGCGATATATGTATGCATGCATGATGCATATGACACTGGATTGTTTTGCATTTGTGTGGATGGACCGTCTTTTTTGTGTTCCCTCCATCTGCATTTCTCCCACTGCAAATCTGCATCGCTGACATTTGCGAGAGATTTGAAGTGCGTCGCAAAGGTTGTCAAGGGATTAATCTCGTATCATGCTGTGGTGCAGAAAAACGGCCCCTTCCAAGAATTAAACACAATTTACCCATCAAGCCTCCTTATTCTCCACCGCAGACAAGCATAAATAATATCTCTGCGGTCCAGATTCGCTAATTTACCAGCTTAAGCATCTCCTAAATGTTATTAGGGAAGCCGAGGAGCTTCACAGACCTCCTTCCGGCAGTGATTTGTTATCCGTGTGTGCTGTGCGTATGAGTGTGTGAGAGAGAGAGGAGCATACCTGACACCTTCTCCAAGCAGCCTGTAACCCCAGGGGCATGTACCCTGTGCTTGGCATCCACTCTCCTCTTCGTCGTCCAACACATGATTGTCTCCGTCTCTGGCTGCTGAAATATCTGTATTCATTACATGCCTCTCGGATTAGTGTAATTTCATGTGCAGAGCTGAGTTCATTTGTTTAAAGTTTGTCTGACGCATTAAACTTGTACATTTTGTAGTGTTTGCACACAACTGTGTACACTAAGATTCATTGAGTGAGCTGCCTACAGAGGCAGCGTCTTAAGTCAATATGGACATGTTCCTGAAGGCAGTTCCAAAAAGTTAACTTACATTTATGGATTTGGAGGATGCTTTTATAAACAGCTTACATTGCATTCATGGTAAACATTTATACAATTCCTTTGCATTGCTAGTACAATGCTTGACTGTTTGAGGAATGTGTAACTTTAGGGCTGCACGATAAATCGCATGCGATATTTAACGCGCATCTTATCAGTAAAGCCGGTTCTGTAATCAGCGGTAAATCTCCATCACCTGCGTGCTTTCACATTGAGCAGCATTAACTACACAGAGCCGCTGTTCACCGACGAGCTGCGCAAACCACGTTCATATTCGCGCGATTTTTTGCGCTGCTCATCCGTGAACAACGGCTCTGTGTAGTTAATGCTGCTCAATGTGAAAGCATTAAATAAAGATGCGCATTAAATATCGCATGCGATTTATCGTGCAGCCCTAAACTCAATTAGCCTACGCTCAATTTTAAGATGCTATACACCAAATTCTAAAGCAGCAGAAGTAAACAATTCCAAAATAGTGGAAGAAGTGAGAGAAATGCTGGTTGTAAACTTAGATGTCATTTCTGAAATGTCTCAACATGGTCAGTATTGACCGCCAATAATATTTTAACAAACCAATAGAAGCAATAACATTTTTATTCTCTTATTTTATTCTTTTATTCTCAGAGTATCGAGTTGTTAGCTTAGCAACATGTTAACATCAAAATTTATGGAAATCAACAAATTTATTAAATTAAAAAAATTAAAACACATTAATACATGTAAAAACTGACTATTTTAGCCTATATTTGTTTGTACTGTTTCATTCATTTTTTTATTTTTTTTTTATTTTGATCATTAGAGTACCAAACAGTTATCTTCGCAAGACACTAAAAGCAAACTCTACTTGAAATCAATTGAGGGTCAAAGTAATTTTTCAAAATGTCAGTATAATTAAAAAATATATTATTTTACCCAAAATTTTACTATTTGTACTGTATGTAACTTTTGAAAGCCATTGCAAGTCCAGATGATTTTGGCACTGAAATAGTTCACTGTAAGAATTAACTATTTTATTTTTACTGATATTTTTTGTACTGTTTCATGTTTTTTTTTTTTTTTTTTTTTTTTCT
>NW_015549638.1:357693-375193 GCF_001515605.1 Sinocyclocheilus anshuiensis
TGTGTGTGTGTGTGTGTGTGTGTGTGTGTGTGTGTGTGTGTGTGTGTGTGTGTGTGTGTGTGTGTGTGCATTCACTGGAGCCCTGTGGGGGTTTCCCACACCGTCCATCCCTGTGTGAGAGAGGTGGAGCCGGGTATCAAGCACTGCCAGAGCACCTCACTGCACGGAGCGAGAGACGTGTGTAACAATTTTTTTCATTTCTTATCCAATCACAGTGCTTAAATGTGCAAGAATGGGTGGAGCATATCTTGAGTGACAGAAGACCACATGCTTCACCTGAGCCAATGGTCTCTCAGGAATCTGTTTTGATGATTTTATTAGTGGTGCTTGGTGAGATATCATTATCCTGCTAATAAGTCCAGCCAAATCTAAGTAAGCAGTCTCATAAAATGAGCATTACATTGAAGATTCAAACACAAACATGTAATGTTTAGTCATAAAAAGAAAAAAGGAAAGGGGATTTATAAGATGTACATTTACTGTTTGAGCCCACCTGTGTTCCAAATAAGTATAGAAAGAACATTTTAGTGAACCGTTCTTAAAAGAACATATTTTTAAAGAATATTTTAAATCTAAAAATCCTTTTTTCAGCTATAATGAACATTTTTATCAATGGAAAGGATCCATGGATTTTAAATATTATTCATGGACCAATGTAAAGAACCTTTATTTTTAAGAGTGTAGATTATTTTACTCTATTTCTATTTTTTCAACACATTGAAATGATCTAAGTGGCTAAATTTTATGAATTAAAATGTGTTCTGAGCACAATGAATTTGTTAAAGCTTTTTAATATGAGGTTTGCTGTGTTCTTAGCCTGCTTATAAGGAACAATAGGGGTCAATAAGACAACTGTAATAAGCTCACTCAAAAAAAAACGTAATATTTCTGGATTATAATTACAGACAGAGCATTATGATAATCTTATTTTGGCTCAAGATAGCTCTTTAATATTGTACTTTAATGTGAATATCAACCGTTTTTATACATTTTTGTTGTTGTACTGCATCAATATTTGTTAGTCACTCAGGCAGTGCCCTATATACTTGCTACAGATATAAAATCATCAGTCTTTTAAAATGCATAATATTGCTTTGAAATACCAAATAATAAATAAATAAATAAATAAAAATAATTCTTTTCATTTTTTAAATTCTACTGAATATTCAGTCAATATTGTTACAAGAATGTAGAAAAATCAAACAAGGTTTTGACGTGACAATTTATAGTTTACTGTCACACGATAATTTCACACATTTGATCAGAAATAACTCACATTTCAAATCAGCTCCAAACAAAAAGTAAAATAACACACGTGCTTTTGCTGTGCTTTCAGTCATTTTTTTATATTTCAAATGTAAGTTTATGTTGTACTTGGACTTATTAGGGTTACTTCCCACTAAATAGTGAGCACTTTGATTATTGGCTTTCAAGGCTTGTTTTACTTTTCATTGCCCCTTATTTTGAAGGACATTCATCTCCAAAGTCTGTTTTCTTCCATCATTCTTCTTTTACAAACTCTTCTAGTTCTGGTCTGTTTAAATGTTCCATACAGCTCCTCTTATATGAGAGACTAAAAGCATTATGCATAAGCAAGCGTTCAAGGTCAGGCAACATGGTGGCTAGTCAACTTCAATCCACTCTCGGTTGAGATCACACATACCTGCGATCTCTTCGGGTCTCTGTTTCAAGTCACCCACAGTGCTTACCGTCCTGCAGACCGATCACCCTGGTGAGGTCATCGACTGACTCCAGCTGTAAGGTTAAATTGCACTTGTTAACATCTTTCATCTCGACTTCTGGACAAACTTCATTTTTGACTGGCAAATGATCGGTGAATTGCTTCGTATCAAACAGACAAGGTTCCCGCAGTATGAGATCATCCCGCACTGTGTCTTTTCTTGATTCTGCTCAGTGTTGATGTGCCTGACGTTAATACAGTGAATTGGTACTCGAAATAGGATTCCGGGCAAAGGCTCAATACTTGGATAAAATGCATTGTTTTTAGAGTTTTTTCCCCCTTTTGGGGCAAATCGCACGCAGGAGACCGGTGAAAAGTGGCTTTGACACAACAGAGCGGATCGTTGCATCTCGCGCCCACTCAGGCCTGGTTTTTCCCCTCGCCAAGTCACAGGGTGCCGGCAGGGTTCGAGGTGACAGCGCGGCATCAATATCACGCGCCGCCGACGCCTCCTTGCTCTCTCTGGCAATGTGTACCTCGCCAACCTTTCTCTCTCTCTCTCTCTCTCTCAAACACACATACAGACATACACACTCACTTTCACTCCTCTCACCTTCAGTGCTGAGCGCTCACCATCTGCAGCGCTGCTAACACCCAGCCACTGCCAAAGCACAGGCCCCCGCACGGCCTAGTCACACACACACACACAACATACGTGCAGTGCACACGCACGAACTGTCATATCCTCACACACTTTAGCATAGAACATGAGGGCTTTTTCCCTACTAGTCTGAGACCAGTCACTCAACTGACCGACTGATGGATACTGCACATCACATGGATGAAATCGCCAGTTTTGTTCAAATTGGCTGGCCTTGTGTTACTTCAAGGATTAGAAGCACACTAGGGGTATTAGTCCACCTGAAACGAAATATTATAAAGTTTCAGGTTGATACAATGAATATATTTGAGGAAGAATTGGCAAAGTTTGCAAGGTTAGTGGCATCCACGTTTTTTTCAAAACTATCGACACATAACTAGCCTGTAGCACAACTTATTTTTTTGAGTCTGTGAAATCACTAGTCTTTATTTATTAAACATAAGTCTTTATATAAGACTTTATTTTATTATGTTTGTATTTGTTATATTTGAAATAGGCCATATTCTAATAGCAGAAATTCTATGAAATATATTAAAAATATATACAATTCTGTTAAAATTTTTAAATGTTAAATATATTTATTTATATAATTTATTATATATTATATTATATTTATTATATTATTTATGATTATTATTATTATATGTATTTATATAATTTCATGTAATTAAATTATATTTATCCTTAAATAGCAATATAAAATATAATATATGTAATATTTATTAAATGTTTACCTGTATTTTTATTTTTATTCTGTTCAATTGCTAGCAAAGACTGCTGTGCCATTATTTAAAAAATCTCATCAGTTTATTTTATTTTATATATATTTTATATTATTTTTTTTATGATTATATATGTATTTATATAATTTCATGTAATTAAATTATATTTATCCTTAAATAGCAATATAAAATATAATATATGTAATATTTATTAAATGTTTACCTGTATTTTTATTTTTATTCTGTTCAATTGCTAGCAAAGACTGCTGTGCCATTATTTAAAAAATCTCATCAGTTTATTTTATTTTATATATATTTTATATTATTTTTGATTATTTTATAATATTATTAATACTAATGTTATTAATAGTGTGTACTTGTGTGTGTATTCAATATAAAGTCTATATATAAGACTGCTGTACCATTATTTGAATTCATTTTCCTCACTAGTCTATTTTAGTTTATTTTATTATGTGTGTGTGGGGGTGCTTCACAATGCCATAGAAGAACCTTTTTGTCTAAATGGTTCCATAAAGAACCTTTAACATCTGAAGAACCTTTCTGTTTCACAAAAGATTCTTTGTGGCGAAAGAAGGTTCTTCAGATTATAAAAAGGTAAGAAAGAGATGGTTCTTTAAAGAACCTTTGACTGAATGGTTCTTTGTGGAACCAAAAATGGTTCTTCTATGGCATCGCTGTTAAGAACCTTTTGAAGCACCTTTATTTTTAAGAGTGAATATAAAGTATAAGACTGCTGTGCCATTATTTGAATCCATTTTCCTCACTAGTCTATTTTAGTTTATTTTATTATGTATGTATGCATGTGTGTGTTAGACCTTTTCAAATAAACCCACTTTAAAATGGCATGTACAAACAAAACAAACTGTGGTTGGTTGCTTTATATGTCAATCAGATGATCTTTTTGCTGTCTGAGTGAGCGGTTCTTGACCTTAGACTTAATGCTAGTAGTCAAATGTCTGGCTATGCAAACTAATTCCCTACAAACTCTAATCCAGAGAAGGGAAAAAAGCAGAGCACATACCAGAGAAGAAGATTCTTTCGGTGGAGAGAGCAAAAGCGCATGTATGACCAAAGCGGAATGTTTTAGCTCTTACAACAGAAAAAAGCCCCACAGGTTTATTTAATTATCTCTCAGTAATCGAGGTCCCAGGTGATCGTTCCCGAGAGGAGAGCATGAGGGCTTGATGATATTACACACTGAATTACGCTCTGAGTGTGATATTACTGTGAGAAATTTCACGTCTTCCAGGCTAAACGTCTTGTTGTGGAGTGTCTTAATTCATTTACCGTTGTTTGTTGCCTCGGTGCCCCTGAGCAGAGGTGAATTAATGGTGGTCATTTCTCGCCCTTCCTCATTCCATTAAACGGACACGGGCGCTTGCAGGCATCCGCCGAAGAAGAAAAAACTCCTTCTCGCACAGGCCTCGGAGAGAGGAGCCCATGAAATGTGTAGTGGAGTTTAATGACTTATAATGAGATTCATAAAACATGGCTGAAATTGCTTGAAAAAAGCGGCGGGAGAAAAAACGGTAACGAAACACGTTGACGGCAAGCAGACTTGACATTTGGCCTTGTGTAATTAGGAATGTGCCAGCCTCCTTTCCTTCTAAATCTGGGCTCTAAATCATTATTCTCCACGGTGTTGACTTTGTCATGTTTCTGCGCTTAAGCTTTACCATTTCTGTAAATATTGCAGCCAAAATTACATTACAGTTTTTTTCTACCCCTTAATTGCTTGCCCTCCAAACACAATCTGCTTTGGCAGTACATAAGATGGTATAGGAGTTAACGGAGGCTGGAAGCTGGCACGCAAGCTGCACGTGCTCAGAAGAGGCCCGCTAAGAAGAGGAGATGAAGAGTTGAGAAGCTGGAGACAGCTGATCACACACACAAGCTGTAGAGCAGCAGGCAGATGCCATCGTATCACGGCTGTCTGTCAGCAAAACTGGCAGTACAGAGCAGCCGAGAGAGAAAGAGAGAGAGGGAAAAAAGCTGAAACGTCGAGGGAAAGATGGAGTGAGGGTGACGGGAAGACTAGGGCCGAGCGGAGAGATAAAAATACCAATGTACAGGAAAACCAGGGAAGATGTGTCAATGGAGGGAAGTGACAGGGCTGAGGGCACAGAGCCACTTTGGAGTGTGTGACATGAAGGGAAAATAGCTCAAGAATTACCGCTTTATTTCGTAATTGATTTGACAGTTGCCTCAACGTATTTAGACACTGCATATAAAAAAGTTAATTGTAAAGAAAGTATAACATTCGCAAAAAGAAGTTTGTTAGGTTTCAGTTTATAAAACAATAGATATAACAATAGATGTTATCCGCAAGATTATTTTAGCATTGGGAGACAAACTTGCAAAAATCTGCAATTAAGTGAATAGAGTAAAGCTCTAGCATCATTTCTTTGCAGATTCCACTTGTTCTTTTTCTTCTTTTATTTGTAATGTTTTAATTCAATGACATTTCATGCATGTTAAGTGTCCAAATCTCCAAACTAAGGTCAGTGCTGTCAAAACAATTAACATAGCGATTGAAACTGACTCTTAATTTCCCTAAACAGTTCAGTTTCACTGTATAATGAAGTACATTCTTTTCAAATAACACATTTCTTTTGATGTGGGTCAGATTCAGGTGTATTTTGTTTTTTGAGAGCACTGGCGTTAATTTAGAAGTGCGTAAAAAGCACCTGAGAAAATCTGTATGAGAGAAACAAGTGGAAGACTGCAAAAATAGCTTATGCCTCATTTAAAATGCTGATACAAAACAGAAAAGAGAGCAATTTTAACTGTAGGGCCTCCATAGACATTGAAAAGGACAATATTCAGATCAGAGGAAATCATTAGTCTCTCAGTGTCCAATTCTTTAAAAATGTAATCTTTGTTTAGGCTGCATTCTTGAACAGTTGTAAGTGGGGAAAAATAGAGCAATTTATAGAGTAGGCTAATAGAAAAAAAATCTGAATTGATTATTATTAGTTTGTTTGTTTGACTATTTATTTATTTATTTATTTATTCATTCATTCTTATCAAAATCAAAAGATTTTATACCATGTGGTCCAAATATCTGAGAAAATCTGGATTCATTTATTCATTCATTAAGGTCTCTTTATTATTATTATTATTTTAAACGTATTTTTACTTTTTTAAACCCCTGTTTTCACCAAAACTGCTTTCCTACATGGATAATGTCTTTCCATTAATGTCATGAAACTGCTCTCACCGTTTCTCAACTTCTCTTTAGCTCCCTCATTATATTCATCTTCCCCTCGGCTTCATTTGATGCGCGCTCTGAAAGCACACTTTCCCCAACTTTCTTTCCATAAGAGGCTGTTGAAAGGGATGTCATCAGGGGTGGAAAATCTCTGTGATTGTTTTTGCGAGGGGTGGACGTGGAGTTCTTCCACATCGGTTTTTGGGAAGGGTTCTTCTCAGCGTCCCGCTAAGCCGCTAGCTCTCGGACTCTAATCCCTTCAGCCAGTGGGGAGCGATGACACTCCGTAAATACCAATAACAAATAATGAAGCATTGCTTTATCTGTGTGATGGGAGCCGAGTTAATCTGTGGACCACTCTTGACACTCAATTAAAAGTGAAGAATGTGTCCCTCTCCGAGTTTCGGAGGAGTTCGAGGGTGGACCCCGCTCTCAGACATGCTTGCTAAATACATTGAGATGAGAAGTTCGGTGACATGTTGGGACCTCAAGAGCCTTTGGCTGCCTTGTTTAGCTTAGTGCCTAGGACTTGATACGAACAAACAGAGAGGAGTCGAGATAGGAACCTTAAATTGAGACTGGTTGAAGCAAAAACAGGACAGCTAAAAACTGAATGCAATAAATATGAATGTGTCAGGGGAACACTGTAATGGAGTATGAAATAAACGTTTAGTCAAGTCAGAACATAAATTACATAAGGGAATATTTCTCAATTAGTTTCTACATAGGCATTAGGCAATAGTGTTGTCACAATAGAGTCTGCCATGAAACAACCTATTATAAGCACAAATGCAGACTATAGAGAATTATGAAACAAAAATCATGAAAAATCAGAAATGTAACATTTAAAAATAAATAGTTTTTAGCCAACAAATTTTGTAATTAATAAATGGTAGAATTACAATAACATTCAAAATGCATGTGAGAACTGAGGAAAAAAATAAAAGTGAAATACATCATGAAGATTAAATGAGTGGTTCTCTACCAGGGGGCCCGGTAGAGAGGCCTCAAGATGACTATAAATGGTTTGAGAAAAACAAAAACAAAAAAACATTAACATGTGTTAAGACAACTGAAAATCAAGATATTTCTTATTTAATTCCTCAACGAGGATTTTTTCTTTGAACCACCTGGATTCTATGAGGAAGCCTAATTTTAAAAGTGTGATTTCAAGACTTGGTAAAGTCATGTAAATTATTACAATCTTGGCATTTTTAATACATTTTATTAATATACAGTTTTCTAGTTATTCCAACCTCTAAAATATTTTACCATGCATCCAGTAAATCATACAAAAAATTGAAAAGTCATGGGGGCTTCAAATTTTGTTGTGGACAGTGAGGGGCCTTGGAGTCAGAAAGGTTAAGAAGCGCTGGCTTTTTTGAAACCAAAGAGTCATGTGTCCCATTTTGAAATTGCAGGATGAGGTCAGAGGGGACTATGTGCCATACTGCATGATCCTCTGGACGGAATACTGCAAGGATGGGATTCTATCACACAACAGGCCCAGGTAAGCACTTAGACCCACAAATTAATCTCTGCCCACACCTGTGCCTTTTACTTTATGTGTATATTCATGACAAGCAGATACACCTTTTTGTATGGAGTGAAACACTGCTGCGTTAACTTAACTAAGGTCTGAACTACCAAGCTTGTGGGTTAGAAATCCAGATCCTTAACCATTAGTCCACCACCAGCGAGTGAAGGTGTTCATTTTAATAAAATCAATAATTAATCATTTATTAGTATAAGCACATTATATTTTTGATATTATTCAGTGGGTTTCAAAAGTCTGAGGCCACATTGACAATATGAGATTTAAAATCTAATTTTAACCTAGAAATACACAGTTTTAGGATTGTAATGTAAAACAAATAATCAAACGAGCAAGAAATATTTCACATTATGAAAAAATTCTAGGTTACTAATGAAATTCTACTCAGACGGTCAGATGTTCTTCTTTAGATCGTTTCAAATCATGCTGGAGAACATTATCATCAGGTTTCACACAAACTTGTAGAGTTCATGCAGCTCAAATACTGCTGTCATTAAAGAAAAATAGGGGGACTTTTTTTTTCAATTCAACTTTTCTCAGAATGCTAGTGATATAGAAAGTGCAATTTATAATGGAAAAACATTGCGTTATCTTAAAGCAGCACTATGTAACTTTTGGCGCTCTAGCGGTTAATAAACAGAACTGCACACATCCCGCGGAAGAACATTCCAACCGGAGCTACTTCTCTAAGTTTGTCTATGGCGATTCACGCAGGTATGTGTTACTCCGCAGCGGTGACGACCCGACCAGGCTACAATAGTCCAAATATAAGTACTTATTATAAGTGTACCGTAGTGATTCGGAATAAGACAAAACGCTGTTTGGAAGATGAATTCATGATGTACTCGCTCATTATATACATTTTGCAAATTTTGAACACAGAAAAAGTTACGTAGTGCTGCTTTAAACAATACAAAATCGTTTTTTCCCACTAATATTACACTTCTGAGCATGTGCTTTATTGGCTTTGTGAAGGCTTGAGATAACTTGCCCGGAACAGCATGCTGACATCAATGTAGACAGCTTAACGTTCATAAAGTGGGTCACATGATCCCAGTAACTGATTATTTCTCTTGAATCCATTGATCTGGAAGAGATGGGGTAGCAGATCGTGTGTGAGAGTCTGTCTGTGGCCCTGACCCGCGTGTGTCGTGTGGGCAGGGGGGTAAACACTGTGGAGCGGTCCATCAGCACGGGGCCAACCTTCTGCAGTCCATTTCCCTCCACTCACAGAGGAAACACACTGGGCTTTGTTTATGCTTCAGGGGCCTCCACTGTTCAGAAATGTGAGAACGGCAGAGAAGAGGAGGGAGACAGAACTTATTTTCTACTTTCCATAACGATTTAGAGGTTTTTACAAATTAAAAAAAGAAGACACCTCAGTCCCAGCAGATGGTTGTTGGTAGCCGCGTGTTCTTAACAATCTGTAATTCCCCCCCCATTTAAATATGTTCTGTGGTCACCCACTCTGCCCTCAGGACTGTATCTGCCCTCACATTATTAAAGTCTGCATAGAGAACAGTCTGGCATTGCTGGCCCGATAGAAATGTTTTGACACCGGCACCGTGCTGCCCTCTCACCAGACGCAATCACGCCAGTTTACCTTCCAAAACACAACGCCATCTATTTTTTTATTTTTTTATTTATCCTGCAAAATGGATTTTTTTTTTGTCTCTCGCTCTTAAACCCTCCATTCTTCTCCCCCAAAGAGGTGCCTCTGTTCGCTGCAGATAAATAGGAATTCCAAACTCCAACGCTTCATTTGTCATGGTATGAAATCCAAGAGTGGAATCTAGAAATAGCTCCAGCAATGTTAATGTGCAGTGCCTGAGGCCTGATAACATGTAGGAGGCTTTTAGTGATATTTGCCTCTTGCATATTTTGTTCCGGGATTTTTTTCTTTTCTTTTTTTAAGAAAGAGAAGGGAAAAAACAAGATCTGCACTTTTTTTGCTGCAAATATTGCGAAATGATATTCCTTTTTCCTCCACACTGGCTGAGCCCATTATTTGGCTATGACATTACAGTTTTAATTGAATTGAATGCAATTTACTCTTTAAGAAAACTTTTAATTAAACACCATATGGACAGATCGTGGGGAGAAGTGGCCTCCACAAAGTTCCCTGAGGGAAATTCGCGGTATAATTAAGAATATGAACTGTAATGACACTCCGGGATTTAATGAAACTTGCAATGCAAATAGGGCTATGTATAACCAGCATTCATCTGACAGAATGACTGAAGTTTGGAGATGCGTCTAGGAAAACCTTTTTCCCCTGAGCCCACTTTGTGGAAAATTGGAGTGTATTGTGGGGGTTGGGACCCGAAAGACCGGCCACATGAGAGCTAACATGACCTTACCGAGACTAATGGCGAACCCTGGATCACTGAAACATTGTGTAAATGATTTGCAACACGTCCCAGACTCCGTGTTTGAAAATCGTGGGAGGACGCCTCGGATTCAATTTAAATGTTGACCACAAAACAACCTCGGTTATTTTTAAAATTAAATGTGCCAGTCGCTCGTGGAAGGTTATCAAGCAGTCACCTTTTTTCTTTTGACCGGTTGGCCATCTTTTCACACCACATTACTGCTGCGAGCACTTATTTTCGGCTCTGCAGAAATGCGAACTGCGTTATATTTCAAAAAAAGGCTTGTTGGTCTAATGGAGCTTTGTTACTCTTTATTTAATCTTTTATTGCAATGGCTGCAGACCCAATTCTCCACTCTCCACACATTGAGTTTTAGACATTTATGAATAAAGTTCAAACTTATTTTTTTAAATAATTTCCCACATTTTAAAATAATAGTAAATTCAATGAAAATAAGAAACAAAACAAATGAAAGTATGTTCAATTATAATGTGATAAAGATTTTTTTTTAATTATTATTATTATTATTTGTGATCCACTGAAGTTGTGCACATATGCTGGACACTTGCCTTTCATTCTTTCCTATAAATATGTTATAACGTTATTAACAATAGTAGTTTTGCAAATAGATTCATACTTCATATTTATCTATAAGCTAATACTTAAACTAATTCATATTTCATGTTTATTTACAAACTAATCCCAACCATTTAAGCATAAAGGTAATGTGAAAAATAATTCCAGTTAATCCAAATTTCTGACTGGTAGTGTAAAACAATTTATGCATTAATTTGATATGATATATATTAATTTCATTATATATAGTAAATATAATAATTATATAAATAATATAGCTAAAAATATATTGATCTTAATGAAAAAGCATTTGATATGGAAACCTTCCCTTTGAGCAAACGTTACAGCAGATACTGGAAATTGTTTCAGAATATTTGCACTGAGACATCGAAAGAAAGAAATAAACAAACACTGAGCACAAACCATCTCTGTGCGTGCAGCATGAGGCCCTTCTGTGCTTGTTTACTCTGTGATCCTGATGCATCTCACAGGGGTCACGGGGGTGAGGGAGGACATCGCCTAATTACCAATAAATGCTGAGGTAAAATGTCTTCTGTTGCACAGATTCAAAGTCTGGGGTGAAAGCAGAGAGGAGAAATAAATAGCCGGGCAAAGATGTTAAAAGCCTGGTACACAAAAGAATTTGCAGCGGGAGCTCCATGAAAGCCAGGGAGACAGTAAATATGAGAGCTGGGATGACAAGAAACAAAGGCAAGGAATAGAAAGAAAGAAAAACTGGGAGCTGTATAAAAGACAGGAAACACAGTGTTTTCAGCACAACAAACTCATTTACAGATAGCCTAGGACTTGAAAACAATTATCAGCCATCTTTCCTATCTCTATAGCTCCGTCTCTCGCTTTGTGAGGGCCCTTTGTTTTTCTCAAGGACATATGAATTATTTTAGATCAGCCTGATTTTCATGCTCGTCTATGATTGGTCAGCCTTTTATGTTTTCCTCGCGTATGAAGGCTGGAGAGACACATTTCAAAGTTGTCGAAGAGTGTTTGTTCTAATGTAGGTTCATTAAAGCTTATATGTCCCTTGCGTTAAATATGCTTTTTTACGTTCAAACCAAAAAAACTCTACTTCAGTAATACAGGAATAGGCTTTCCTGCATTTTTAAAGTTTGCGCTAAACCAAAAAAACAACAACAAAAAAAGATTTAAAGAGTGCTAGAGTGGCTCTTGTGTAGTTGCGCCTATAGCAGAAACACTTTGACATCCCTAGAGTTAAATCACATCACTAAAAAGACTGTTAAAAGACTTTGGATTTGGTGATATCACTCTCGCTCACTCCACAAACCTCTCTAAAGGGACCTTTATATTTGCCTATGAATAAAAAGAAAGGGCACATACACACAGGCACCCCAAAAAACTCTGCATTCCACATTTAATTGAGAACAAAATCCTACAAACAGTGTCAGTCCAAAGTAAACGATTCAAAACCCCAATTCAGCCAATCAGGTGAGAAGCTTTAGTCTCTTTGGCGATGGCGTCTCCGCCCTCTTGTGCGGGGCACAGATGACCTATTGTCCCACTGACTCGCAAAGCACACAAGCCGTACTGTAACGCCTCCGAAAAACTCCATCACTTTCACCTACAGAGACTAAACACACTGCTGTTATAATACAACTGTGTTTCATCGCTTAAAGAATGACTTCATTCTTCATTTAATGTGTTAAATACATGGAGGGAGGAAAATGTAAACATGTCCCTTTAATAGGCCTATGGCCTAATTATATATTATTATGAACAAATATCTTAAATTATATTTTCCATGGAAAACATATTCTGAATTACAGATAAAATGTTGTATGAATGATAATGTATGATGGAAATATTATCTCCGATTTACAATTCACAACCATTTAATTAAATGCAGAAATGATTAAAAACAGTTTGATTTACTATATCAATTATAAAATGTATTTATGTTAATGCAGATATTCAATATGTTCTTCAAAATGTGTTTACCCCATAATTTAGTATAGACTTTAACAAAATAATTATAAAAGCTTTGATAATGTTGTAATTGCCTCCAAAATAATACATAAAATAAAAAAGAATTGACAAATAAAATAGGATTGATATTTTATGTCATAATGTATGTTATTGTAAAATATATTCATATTAAATTATATGTATAATTTATTTTTGCACAATTTGAGTTTTTTATTTTCACTTGTCCTGTGGCATAACAAATTAACTTTTTAAATTACAAATATTGCATGTATTTTCTCAATTTTATGAGGTCTTAAAAACTGCATACAAACCAGATATAATCTTCAATAAACACTGCAGAACTGCTTATATTTTTTACATTAAAATACAAATATTAATTTTATTTTTGCTCTATCATGATTATATAGAAGAAACTCACCTCAGTTCTACTGCCATCCAGCTGCTCATTTTAACATAACTAATAGGACATAAGGAATTGCAGATCTTGCAGTTACTGTAGCTGAAAATCATATACCACAAAGCATTTTCATCATTTCATGTATGCTTTAAGAGGCCCTTTTTAACTCTAAACCATGGACAGCACACTGCTGCCATCTGTTGGCCATTGTTTTGTAGCGCAGAGACACATGTGACGTCCATTACATTATTAGATTTACAACAATATAGTCTGCTTTTAAATAAAGTCACGTTTATAGCATTCTTCATCATCCAGTTTTACCCTACCTATCTGAGTTTGAAAGGTATGCTGGTTATAACTGAGACAGAAAGATTAATAATCAACAAATAAAAAAACTTGCACTTTACAGACAGCAGTACAAATGACTTCAGGCTTCTCTGTAGCTAAAAATACACAATAAGCAAAAAACTAAACCAAATGTTTTGAAATTGATCCTTAGTAAGATCCTGATGGGAAGCATGCATGATCATAATTAATGACCCACTGCACAACATTACCGACACCCCACAGACCTGTCTCTGATGACCTCTGACCCCAAAGGTAATGTCATTAGGAACATTAGGAACTGAAGGCCAAACACATGATTCCTGGTGTGCAATCATGAATACAGAGCATTTGCATGTGGAGTGTCGGTAGAAAATGGCATTTGTCTAATATTCTAGTATGTTTGGGTCAGATTTTGCCATCTTAGTGTAAACCAACTGCCCCCTTGAGTACAGTTAAACCTGAAATCACCTACATCAAGGAAAATTACTTATTTAGCATACAAAATTATGTTGTAATGAAGATATGATAGTGCAACAAGGTTTCTGTGAGAGTTAGGTTTTGAGGATAGAAAATATCATAAGCTCAGTATAAAAACAATAGAAGTCAATGGAAAGTCTCCAACATGAAAGAAAAAAAGTGTGTGTGCTTGTAAATGCATATATTCACATTGTAAGAAGACTTAAAAGTACATTTTGCAAAAAAATACTAATTCAATTTCATTTGTAATATGTAATTGAATTTGTTTACTTGCCATTTCTTCATAATTATTTATGAAATTTACTATAAATTTCTGAATTCACAAAAGTAAATCACTGAAAAAAATTCCTTTGAAACTTTTTTTGCTCAGAAACTGCTATTACATTTCTCAAGTAATTACAAAGAAATGCCAGGTATTAAATTAAATGTGATTTTTTTTTTAATTAGAATGTCTGAAATAGTCTTTTCTTGCAAAATGTACTCAATAATCTTTTTATTTACAACTCAAAATCTTTTATAGTGAACAAGACAATAAAGAAAACAAGCTAGTCTGATAATGTCATAGAAATGAAAACACTAGGCCAAGTCAGTTGGTCCACATATGTAGTGTTAATAATGCTTCAGATATACTGTACAGTATAATGCAAGTACAACTTTATGAATTGACTTAACTATTAATAACAACAGTAATTCTATGGAGACCTCACAAAGTCATTTTGTGTGGACCACACAGGCAGCTTCCCATTGTCGACAGTGCTTAACTGAACACTGACATTGTCAGAACTCAGAAACTGATTTGCTGCTTCTTTTGAGTTGTGACAATGGCGTTCACTCCATGGTTTTTGTTCTACAGACAGCAGGCCTGTAACAACACTATCACAGTCAGGATTTGCTCCGTGAAAAGCAACGGCAAGATTCGTTTTGGAGCCCTCTCGTAAGAGTTAAGTGCCGAGCGGCGCGCTGATACAAAGCCCGTTTGATCCTCAGGGATTGTGGGATGTAAAGCGTTTGAGTCTGTCAACCCCTTTGTCATGATAGCTCGTTTTTCTCCATCTTCTTAGTCCGCTCACCCGTCTATTGTTATTATCCGCTCTAGTCATCGCCGTTAATCTGAGGGAATATCTTTAGCTCTCCGAGTCGTTAATCTGATTCGCGATCTTTAGCTCCTCAATTTGGGGCTTTTATCCAGGCCATTATCCGCATATTGCATGTAGTCTTTGTTGTAAATCTGAGCTGGAATTGTTCCACATCTGTAGACAACACTCCAGCGGCCTGCTGTTGCCAGATGTTTCTCCACTGCAATCTTTCATTGTACAATGGCTTATTTCGTTGAATCTGAATCTGTTTCAACAATGACTCCTCTATAAAGGGAACACAGCATGGATAAGTCTAACACAGAGTGCTTGGACGAAAATAATTGGTCAAAATGCACCTGGATAGGATCAACCCACATTCATTTAAAGCAGTGGTCACCAACCTTTTTAGGCCCCAGATCCCTGACCTCGGCCTTTATGAAAGATGGTCAAAATGCACCTGGATAGGATCAACCCACATTCATTTAAAGCAGTGGTCACGAACCTTTTTAGGCCCCAGATCCCTGACCTCGGCCTTTATGAAAGACAAGATCTACCTATTGAAGAATTGATAGAAAAATACATCCCAGATTGTACTTCAAATTTGAGGCCTTTACTTAGTATTTTAATTAGTGATGCACCAGTCATGGCTAATTCAGATTTTATTTTCTTTCTTTTTTTTTTAACTAGCAAATTGGAATCTGATACTGATACTGATTTTTATGCAAATTTATTTATTGGCTATTTGCTTTAT
Source organism: Sinocyclocheilus anshuiensis (assembly GCF_001515605.1). NCBI lineage: Eukaryota > Metazoa > Chordata > Actinopteri > Cypriniformes > Cyprinidae > Sinocyclocheilus > Sinocyclocheilus anshuiensis. The sequence goes on from NW_015549638.1 coordinate 373,483, forward strand.
AACAACCAAACTGGCTTTAAACAAAAATATCTAGCCATTTGAAATTAGAGGCAACCACTGCATTTTAATCACGATCTGCACGGGCAGTTGTTTTTGATTTGATTTAGATTAATTTCAGGATTTAAAACAAAAACAGAATGGTCTGACTTTAGGTGTTATTTATTTATTTGCTACATAAAACATCTGCACGAAACAACAGCAGGTCTGAATGAGATGCACTCTCTGACAGCAGGTGGCACTAATGAACAGGGTTGCCAGGTTTTTGCAATAAAACTAGTCCAATCTTGTTTTGAGGGGGGGTTCCCCTGTAAAAATCGCATTCTGGGGGTAAAAGATCAGGTTATTGGGGTCGCTTCAACCCGCGGACATGAACAACAACCCGCGCCAACAGTGTTAAAGTAGCCCAATTCCGCGGGAAGACCGCGGACTTGGCAACACTGCTTATGAACCGACCGCAATATAGCGTTTCCTTGGTTACCGCTGTAAACAAAGCAGAGCTGCGCTTTATATGGAGGAGAAGAAAATGCCATTGCCATCGAAACTTTTCTCAAGACAGTTCCCTTCAGTGATACATTAGTATAACCCCAGAAATGTAATGCATTTTTGTACTTATTTTACTGTTATTTTCGGGATCTACTGGGACAGTGATAAAGATCTACCAGTCCATCGCGATCGACGGGTTGGCGACCACTGATTTAAAGGGATAGTTCAGCTGAAAATGAAATTCCTGTCATTATTCACTATCATGCTGTTGCATACATGCATGACTTATAGAAGGTATTTTGAAAATGTCTCAGTGTTGTTTTTTTCCATACAATGAAAGTAAATGGGATCCAAAAATGATTGTTTGACCCCATTGACTTTCATTGTATGGTCAAAATCAGAAACATTCTTCACAATACCGCTTTTTGTGTTGCACAGAAGAAATAAAGCAGACAAGAGGCTTACTAAATGTTGTTTTTTTTATTATTTATTTATTTTTGATATACTGTCCCTTTAAAGCATTTCCACCTTTTTGATGCTGCAGACTTGGTGTTAGTTGATGTTTAAAGGCAAAATACTACAGGCAAAACCATTGGTTTTTTTGTCTACTTTCATTTGCAATTTTGAAATTTTGGGCTATTTTGATTCGATAACATGTCTTCTTTTAGTCTAGTGGAAAGAAATACACATTCAAATGTTTATTACACTTTTATCTAATTGCATCTGTAGATTTCAATTCTTTCAAACAATATCTTTGTTTTCTCAAATATTCCAGTTATAGATCCAGATCTCTAAGATCCATCCTGTGAAAAAATAAATAAATTTGAATATGTAAATAACACGAAACAAGAACTTTGAACCTGTCTTCATTTAGGTTCAGAATTCTGTTCTAGAAATATTTAAACATACCAATTCAGAAAACGTGTAATACAAAACAACTTGTCTTAATGTACTTAATCAGCTGGGTATATATATATAATGCACACAATATGATTTTGCATTGACACAGCCCTCTTTTGACGTGTATATACAAATGCTGCTAGCCATAAACAAAAGTCTTCATTACTACCCTCGAAAACATCAGATCAGCCTCACAGTTTATTACAGCCATCTCATTGTGAAGATACACACATTAGCTACGACAAGAGCTTCCATTAAACAATGAAAACTAATGAGGTTACAGTGAAATAAAACTAGATCGAGCAAGCGGAGTACAATTACCCCAAAT
>NW_015549638.1:375205-384746 GCF_001515605.1 Sinocyclocheilus anshuiensis
ATGTTTAAAGAGCCATTAATCAGATAAAAATAGACTGAAGAAGTCTTTTGTGATTAACGAGGTGAGACTTGTGCTAATTACTGTTTCCTCCGCTTGTAATTAGGTTGGCACATCTAATCAAGATGAATGAACGCCCTGACCCACTGCACATTGTTTGTGGCTCACAAACCCAGAGGCTTTTACATCTTTATTCCTCAAACCGTATTATCATGACCTTGTCTCTATGAGACACGCTCCCATAGCTGCGTATTGCTTTATTACACCCTCCTGCGGTGTGTTCAAAGAGATGCTGTGAATGCGAGCTTTGTCTGGTCCGTTCTGCCTTCAGCTGCTTTTAAGCTTTTTCAGTCATTTAGTCCATGTCTACCACCTGTTGTGGAAAAAAGCAGAGGCATGAATAGATGCGTGCAGCATGCATGGGCTTTTTGTTCGATGCATCTTGCTTTTAATGATGAAAACGTGTAGGGAACAAACTTTTAGGCGTGTTATGTTTTTGCTCACATTATTGTATGTAAATGAGGCACAAGAATTGTCCTAAAATCTCGATATGTTTGCGTCTCGGCACTTGTAATTATTTCAGACAAGTGTTTGTAATTTGACCTTTGTAAAATGGAAATAAGTTGAGGCGTGAATACGGATATTGAATTTGGTAATTAATGCAGAGCTCTTGGTGGAAGTCGCTGGAGGGACTGGATATAATTCAATTACAGTCTGAACTGGAGCGCTGTTATAATTATTTCTTTCTGAAACACTCTGTAGCATAAAATGCAGGCATGCTTTTTTCCCCATTCACTGCCGTTAACTACTTTTGTGAACAAAAAATAGCTTAATCCATTACTCATTGTAACATTGTGCTGTGCTAAAAAATCCTTTACCTAATTTGGTGTTCCCAGTCCAAAATGACAGAGCTTTTATAAATTGCTTGTAAATCTCTCATTATGGTATATTATAACCAAATCTTAGACTGTATCTTTTTGTGAACTTGTTTTCTTTCAGTTAGCACAGCTTTTATATGTCCTTTTGGAACTGATTGATTGTAGGCCTGAGCTTATGCACCTTAGTTTTTGAGAGAATAAAATCAATATTTGTAGAAAAAACTGAGGTGCATAGGCTCAGATCAATGAGGCCTACGATCAGTCAGTTCCAACCAGTCCTAATTGAAAGAAAACAAGCTGATAAAAAATTAAATCCAATATTTGGTAATACTATAGATCATAATGAGAAATTTAGAAGCAATTTTGGTAACACTTTACTTAAAGCCTTTATGTATAATGCATTAAAATGGGCTATTAAATGGTATTAATGCATATGCATTATAATTCATAATGTGCCTTGTAATACATTATTATACATTACAACATGAGGGTTAAACATATTGAGCTCTGTATGCACATATTACAGATCAAGTATAGGCAAATTGCATAAAAATTTGTTTTTTTTAATGACAATCTCTTTTTTTAAGCAGAATGGGAAATCAAGACAAGAAAATGGGGCAAATATAATTTGTTTAATTTTATTTCTATTCAAAGGATTTGATACAGAATCTACAATGCAACACTTCAGGATTTCATCCCCAGATTATTATTAAATCTAACAGTTCTTAGAAAAAGAATATCTCTGTTCAGTTATTGACAACAGACATTGTTTAATAATAAGCAAAGATTTTCTTTTACAGTTTGTTTACAGTTGTACATATACACCTACACTAAAAACCGCCAGCAGATGCTTGCATGAGGCAGTCCTGTACATCTTATGTTCACCAGAAGCACTTCATTGGCTGAAAGTTGGAACCACCCATCACTTTCGGGTTTATGTAAATGCTAAAGAGTGCAAAGAAATCGGTTAATCTTCACAGACTGTTAAAAGAGGGAAATTTCCCACTACTACTGTTTGATGAACATTTCTGGTGTAAAAGAACAAAAAAAGAAAGAAAGGAAAAAGTAAAATGTAGCATTCTGTGTGGTCTTTGACCGTTCAAAAACGTGATCAAAGTGCAAGCTTGACAGTTACAAAAAAACTGGCATAGAAAAAGAGCATATGTCAAAATACAATAAAACAACCAGAAATTCACAGTTTCTAGTATTTACAGAATTGTATATGGTTGTTTGTAGTATAGGCAAACTGACACAGGAAATTGAGGTAAATGAGGGTAGCCAGGCGGTGCGAAGGCAAGTCTCAGAGCTGAGGTTTGCACCAGAAAACTTCTTAGAAAAAAAACAAATCTTGGTCACAGTTTATAATACATTGCTCATGTGTATTGAGCAGCAACAGAAACTAAGTGGAATTGATTTCAGTGGCATATTTTATCTTGTTCTCTAAGATATTTTATGTCAAATAATTTAAATGAATCAATTGGTTTAAGTGGTAACTATGGTGTCTAAACACAAAATTAGATCAGCCCTAAAATAAAAATAAAAAAGAAAGAAATTAAATGTTCAAAAGTTTGGGGTCAGTAAGACTTTCTAATATTTTTTAAAGAAGTCTCTTAATCTCACCAAGGCTGCATTCATTTGTACAAAAAAAGTTTTCAATTTTTAAGTATTTTAAAATGTTATTTATTCCTTTTATTGCAAAGTTGAATTTTCAGCAGCCATTACTCCAGTCTTCAGTGTCATATGAAACTTCAGAAATAAGTCTAATATAATAATTTGGTGCTCAAAAAATATTTCTTCTTATTATTAATGTTAAACCCAGTTGTGATGCTTAATATTTTGGTGGAAACTGTGATACTTTTTCAGGATTCTTTGATGAATAAAAAGAAAAGAACTGAATAAAAGTATTAATTTTCTTCAAAAATAAGTAAATAAATAAAATAAATAAAATCGAATTGACTCCAAACTTCTGAACAGTGGTATAACAGATAATTATATATATATAATTTACACAAGGACATTATTTGCCCGTACATTTAACATTTCTAGGGCATTTTTGTCCATTTCAAAGTTCAGATTAATTTCTGACCTTGGTTCTGAGTAAGATATCTGATTAATAAACTACTACGCCATTACTGTGTAACTTGGTTACACATAAACTGTTTTCACTATAACAGTTAATTTAGTAACAGGGACCCTGAAAAATTAAAAGCATTACCAAAAATCTCCCACCATGTGCACTTAAAACTAGTCTTAAGCAGAAAGAGCGGCCCATCGCAAGGTGAACGGAGGACTGATTTTGTTCTTAAAGCAATCAGAGTTTGTGCAAAAAGGCCTGTAATTTAGCTATGTGGACAAGGGTTACAAATACAAAAGCTTTAGTGCGTCCAGCAGGCGATACCGTCGTTAAAGCTTCCAGGAAATACATCCATTACAAAAAGTTCACCGATACCTCCCAGAAAAAGCACACGAGCGACCTCTTTAACAGCGCCATTTAAATAAGTACAAAAACCACCGTTCGAAATGTAAATATTACCACATGTTATTTCTACCGTGAAAAAATACACTGTGCATAATGTACAAGCAAGAAATATCAGCACTTTGGTGTGGGCTTCAGATTAGCTACCGGCTCGTTGTAGAAACGGCTACTGTGCGTCTACTTTCTCCAAGCACCACGCTGAGAAAACAATGAGAAACTTTATGAATGCGCTACATAGTGGTTCACAGTGACAGGACGAGGGAGGAATCGTCTGCCAGAAACGAACAACGAAGCTTCTATTGGTCCCTAAATTACACATCTTAATGCAGCTGTGCCAGGAACAACCCTCGTAGGAACAGACAGGCCCAAAGTTCACCGTTTAGACAGAATCAGTGACTATCCATACAGTAAACCCTACATTATCTTACAGTACACTGATTTCTCCCATTAAAAGTTGTGTAAACAAGCAGGAATTACCTTTAGGATGACAGTTAGTCGCTGAAAACAGACCCAGCGGCCCTCCTCTCTGTCTTCAGATAATAATTGTTGTCAGAGGTTCCCTGTCCTTGGAGGATCGGTATCTGGGGAGCTTTTCTTAATTTGAGATTCTCCAGGGCTTCTCTTAACATACATTGGCAAGTCGAGGCTCTAGAGTAAGCCATCTATATGAGTTGTTTGCTTCCTCAATTGGCAATTTCACTTCACTGAAAATGGACTAGGGCACTGGGGTGAGCCTCTCTCTCGACCGCCACATAAAAGCGAGGAGGAGGGCTTAGGTGCTTGGTTTTCTACAACGCTAAACCAGCGTTGAGTTCAGAGGTGATTTGGGGCTTATCTAAAATGATGTGTTCAGACAAGTAAGTGCAGTGTTCAGTCTACAAACTGAAGAGGTCTCCAGCTAGTTCTTGTGTCCACCAGGGGGAGCCCTTCTCTGGAGTAGCAAGCCAAGACCTGAGAGATTATTCTGGAAGGTGCAGTGACATCACCTCTGGTTTTATCTTGAAGTACTGGCTGAAACGGAGAACTGCATATCTGCAGAAGCAAATTTGGTGGCCAAGAATGAGAATACATCATTGAAATCTTGATTATATGGATGGTTGTTGTTGAAATGTGAAAACGTACCCCAAGAAGTCAAAGTCAATGGTGGAGTACTGAGCTTGGATCAATGCCCACAGTCCCCAAATGAAATGAGATGCCTGGGGAGAACAAAAACCAAAGACCAAGAGGAAAAATGAGGATATCTTTACATTTTGATTTACTTTTTCACAGAGGAAGATATCAGGGTATTGAGGAGTAAATATATAAAAAAATTAATTCATACTGTATCCCAAAATCAAAAGAAAAAATAATTATAATGTAACTATAATTATATTCATATTAGTGTTTTCATTGTTAAATAAGACTTGTATTTTTTTAATTAAAATTAAGCTGAAATAAAATTAAATATTAAATAAGATAAATTTTATAAAATAAATACAAAATACATTTAAATATAAAATATCATTATAAAAACTTAAAAACCATCAACTTTAAAAATAAATACTAAAATGACTAAAACTGAAATAAAATAAAGCTAAATAAAAATATTTGTAAAAAACACTAATAAAAATGACAATGCATAAAATTGAACTAAAACATATATAAAAATAAAAGCTATTTCAAAGTATTAATAAATACTATAAAAGTACATAAAATTAACACAAAGTCATATGAATATGACATGAATATTTTACTTTAAAACAGAGAAGCCTATTTTCAGTACCTGGAAGATTTGTATAAATGAATAAATAAACCATATGAAAATCTATCCTCAAAACCAGACATGTTTATTTTTATTTCAATCAGTGTAATTTAAATTCAGTACAACAAATACTAACATAATGTATTAATATTAATATATAATTTGTTCCCAAACTTCCCATTACATTAATGAAAATCTGCCTTACACAACTGACAAGAGATGGTGGATGTTTAACTGTTATAAAAACAATGTTTCAATGCACAAATCTTATTGTTCAGAAAAACAGACTTCATTTAATAAACAGGTTTTCTTTCTTTTCTATTTTGATTTCAGGGTAAAACAGGACTAAGGAATATTCCTGACAGGCTTTGTGAGATTCACCCTGACACTGAAGTTAACTGTGACAGATTGTATGTTGTATTGTTGCTTGGAAACATTTGACCCACGCCTTTCTAAGCAAAGACGGCTTCCTTTTAGTGGACCCATTAAGAAAGGAAAAAAGATAACTGCATGGAAGGTATTTGTGTTGATTCTGGATCACTGACAGTGAAGTAAAAGCTTATCAAATGTGGCATTTCTATTAAAGCCCTCTGATGAGACTGAATCACTCCTGCCATCATGTGAGTAAAGATCACGGGTTTGCTGGCCTATAATAAAGTCTCTATCCTCTGTGTTTTTCGCTCAACTGCACAGAATAAATGTTTGCCTCTGCCAGAGTCAAGGGTCCCAATCCCCCTCAGACACAATCTCGGAGTATATTCAGACCATCTTTTTATAAAACTGTGTGTCTCCTGGCTTAGGCATGTGAAGATGGTGTGCAAACATCAGGGTGACGACAAAGCAGAGCTTCAATGGGCGCCACACACCCACGTCTATCTAAAATGACAAGTCCTTAGAATGTATAGATATTATTTGGAAATATTGGTTAAATAAACTCAATTAAATTATTATTTTATATAGTTATAAATTCATTTAAAATACACTACTGTTCAAACATTTGGGTTTGAGAAGACTTTCTAATGTTTTTGAAGGCTGCATTTATTTAATCAAAAACACTGTTGTGAAATATTATTATTTTAATTTAAAATAACTGTATTCTATTTCACTATATAATATATACTATACCATTAAATAATAATTATATAATGTAATTCACTCCTGTGATAGTAAAGCTGTATTTTCAGCATCATTACTCCAGTCTTCAGTGTCACATGATCCTTCAGAAATCATTCTAATATGCTGATTTGGTGCTCAAGAAACATTTCTTAATTAATGCAATGTTGAAAACATATTTTTGTGAAAACACTTTCGATAAACAGAAAGTCTTTAATGTCACTTTTGATCAATTTTATGCATCCTTGCTGAATAAAAGTATAAATTTGTATAAAAAAATAAATTAAAAAAAAACATCTTACTGACCAAACTTTTGAAAGGTGGTGTACAAAGCATATAAATAAACCATTTTTGCAGTTTTCTATTGATTTCCTCTTTGTAACTTTTTCGCAGCTGTATCCAATATTATTCAGAATTGCCTTTGTTTGATATCATCTAAATTATATAATAGATAGATATAAATGAATAACCAGAATACAAAATTCTGATTATTAAAAGCATAAGACAGCTGCCTTAGATTTCTAGAAACCGTAATATTGGCTTAATCTGTTTATGGCTGGTTAATGCATTAACAGGACACTTACTTAATCAGAATATGCTCATATTCTGATTAACACAGTAAAAAAAAAAAAATCAGCGCTATTCAGTTTTCTCTGGCTTTCAATTAAGGCCGGAGAAAAAAGAATCCAAAACAAAGGCAACAAATCACATTCATTAAGCCTCACACTATGGCATTCCTCAGGCATTTGTTTTAGCGTCTCTCAAGGTCCCTCTCAGGGACAGGAGAGAAAACGGACCCTCCCACAGTTTTGTTCACCATATCTGAAAGCCAGAGCTTGATTTTTTTTTTCTCTTTGTGGGTTTTTTTCCTTCTTCCCCTGACAAACTGGAAATCAAAAAATGTCTGCCCTGCTTTGAACACGTCTATTGATCACAAAAGACTAAACAGCGAGAGTAAACCGGATATTAAATTAGCTTTCCTCTCCGAAGTAAATATCATCATCAAGAAAGAGCAGGTGTGCTACTCGATCGTCAAAGAATGACCTACGAATGCACACAAACACCCCGAAGTCCTCTCATTAGATGCTTGCAAAGATGGGCAGGATGTCAAGGCTCCTTCTCTGACAACTTGCAATCACTATTCATACCTTTGTCTCCACTTCAAGCGTCGCTCTAATGCAGACGATCTATCTGCTAAATAGTTAAACTGCTCACGATGTTCCAGTTTACTTTGCAAAATGCTGCATGTCATTAAAGACCGTAATTACATTGAAAAAACAAACGTCTGATGTTTAATTTGGCAGGGTGCAGATGGATCGAAATGCGTCACGATTCCAGACCGTGGCGGATAAATCCAATTTCGACTCACCAAGGCGAAGCGGTTGACTTGCACATACAGCACCTCCACTTCAGTGTTGGAGACCTGTGTGCCCTGTGATTTGTACTCCTCGTAGGCCTCCAGATAGGCCCGGAGCCACTGCAACTGGAGCTCTCGCCCAGGATACAGGGTGTAGTCCACCTCATTCAGACCTGTCAATCACAAGAAGGCCACACGCACCTGGTTAAGCAGGTTCTTTTCTCTTCTATACAATAGCTTAATTTGTGTTCGTGTCGCATTACCTGCAAATTCATTGAAGTGATTCCCAATGTCAAAGGCTTGATAATTGTACCCAGCATATTCGTAGTCAATGAATTTGACATTTCCTGCAGGAGGGGAAACAAATAGCAATTTGTTTAGAAAAGCACACGGGCATTGTCTTCTTAATAACCCTTGTTCTTTTTTACTGTTACAATCTAATGCCTGTATTAGCAAACCAACACTACATGGGCATTATCTGCAATTTAAATGACTTCTCAAATCACATCTGGGAAAAGGAGTAAGGATTTGCATTCTGGTGCAAGACAAGAAAGCATAAACAAATGACAAAGTGAACAAGACATGGGGACAGATTTCATGCACTTATAGCATGCATTGTGGAAAAAACACGTTATATTTAGGTGATTCTTCAATTAGGGTCACTTTGAAAAATGAAACTTTTTTCAGACGGTTTCATTTCATTTTAAGTATTTTTCCTGACCTGATCATCTGTGTGCAATGGTAATGATTTTATTTCATGTTTTTGACAAACAGTTGCGCTAAATTAACTTTTGAAATGATAATGTTTCTGAATAAAAATACTGACCATTTTGGCAATGATGTCAAAGAAGCTACTCTCAGATCATGATGCAACAATCTTTATAATATTTTTGATGTTCATTATATCCATGCTTATACCCCATCATGTATCATTTCAATCATAACCAAATATGAACATTAATAATTGTATAATTTAAAAAATAAAAAATAAAATAAATAAATTTCCCTGATTTTAACACTTTTCAATCATTTATTATAAAGGTTTAAGTGTAGGGGTGAGTGAAATTGATTCTATATTCTGGAAAGTGCAATATTTCAACACTCTTAAATTAGAAACAAACTATTAAAAACATAATACATTTTAAAGTTTTTATAATATAAATAATAATGATAGTAATAATAATAATAATAATATAAAAATTATGATTGTTATTAATTTAAAAAGTTTATCTAACTGATGAATCACCGTTTACATTAGTCTGAGAAGAATAGAGAAAAACTTGCAACTTTTTGTTTTATTTTATTTTTAAAGGGAAATGTGGATTTATTTTTTATTTTTATTTATTTATTAATTAGAGAATATTTCAGCTTAAAACAAACAATGATTTCTGCTTGAATACAAATGATTTAGCGAGTGGGCAAAGTTATTGCAAGTTTTCCAGGAAATCTCGTGACTGGTGAAAGAAAGAGCACCTCGCATAAACGATCTTCTGCTCTACAGGAGGAAACACAACAGTAAAAGTAAAGAGAGAGTAAAATAAAAGCGAGAACAAAAAAAATGGATAAATAAGTCAGGTTAGACAAGAGTTTGCAGCTTTAGAAAATGCAACTAAATCAATAGAAATTAAAAAACGGAGACGGCTGTACTGTAAAAAAACCACAGGGCTGGGAGGACAGAGGAGTTAAAGGAGAGAAAATGGGCAACGTTGCCATCTAGTGGCACATAGTCTGTATAGCAGTGGTCTAGCAAGCAATGACTTGATCGGTCAGGTGATGTAGACGGTGTTGACTTCAGAATACAAAGCCTTACTCCTCTCAGTCTACATATGTGAAATGCATTATTCATTAATCACTGCCTAGTTTTGTTATATGTAACATTATTGCAAGTAAAGTGTGTTTGACTTTACGTTGCCTTGCATTCCCAGTGCTCTAGAGCTTATGGTGTGTGTAAAAAAAAAAAAAAAAAAAATGAATTGAAA
>NW_015549638.1:384976-406513 GCF_001515605.1 Sinocyclocheilus anshuiensis
CCCCTAATATATATGTTTGTGTGTGTGTGTGTGTGTGTGTGTGTGTGTGTGTGTGTGTGTGTGTGTTTATTTATTTATACATTTTTAAATAACTACAGTATAATATATATACCAAAAATCTATATATCTAAATAATTCATATAACAAATATATAGTTCTTTATTCATTATATTATTTATAAATATAATTTATTATATTAAAAATATTGTACTTTATTGGGTTTGGTACCTGAGAACATGACAAAAATGTCAACATCCACTCAAACCAAAGAGAAATTATTAAATAAAAATGACAAATTAAAAATATTTACAATTAGATTATTTTATTCAAATGTGTATATTTATACATTTCTAAATGTAGAATTTTTTTTTAAATAAAAACTACAGTATAATATATACCAACAATCTATACATCCAAATAATTTGTATAACAAATATATAGTTATATATAAGAGAAATTAAGTAAAAATGACAAATTAAAAATATTTACAATTACAATATTTTATTAAAATGTGTATATTTATAAATGTTCAATTCTAATATATATGTAATTCTCTTAGTCTAATTTACATGTTGCAAGTAAACACTGTATTACTAAAATTTCAAAAATATCAAATGACTTACTTTTATTCAAATTAAGCTTTAAATTTCCTTCCTCTTATTTTCTTGTCGTTGAATAAATAAAGCTGAAGTGCCTTAGCCTGAGCTAGGCATATTTATGAAAGTCTGATACTGTGTTTTATAGAAATACTTCCTTATTTTATAAATATATTTGCAGAAAGGAAAGAACTGAAAACGTGGTGCATAACAGGAATGACTCGAGTCACATTCGCATTCACTCTCCATCCTGTGGGTCAGGTAGCGGCAGACAGTCGCTGGTCTGTACATCATGAAGATAGTAAACAGCATCACAGCATTCAACAATATTCCCCAAAGCAAACACAAACACACATTTGCTTTTGATTTCAAGAACAGAAAACACATTTTATGGAAACCAGTGGATTCTCCTGATGCCTTGATGAAATTGGATGAGACTGTAATTTTACTCCCCTTTAGGAAAGGGCATCCATACTATATTTCAGAGGTGAAAACACTAAATTTAAGCCTACCTTAGGCAGGGGGGGTTGGGGAAACATACGCTGTGGCTGAAAGAAGCTGGTGGGGTTTGTTGGACTCACCTTCCTGTTGGTTGTAGATGATGTTCTTACAGAGCAGATCGTTGTGACACAGAACGACTGGGGAACCCAGTTTAGAAAGGTTCTGCTGAAGCCAGATCATCTCGTCTCTAAGACACGCGGTGCTGGGCACCTCACTGTTCAGCCTGGAAACAAACGACACGTACATCATGCATTCAGAAAACACAAACATACTTTTGTGTTCCAGCGTGATTCAAATAAGGCACGCTGTACACAAACCTGCCTCACTCAATAAGATAAACATCTTAAAAACCACTATCTATAAATAGTAAATGAACTGCAGAGACACTGTACGGGCATGTAATTTGTTGTCAGCGCTTGTTGCGCAATACATTTTGTTGCCTCTCATGCGTAAAAATAATACACTTCTAATCCAACTGTCAATTCAAACATACCTGAACTATTACTTTTGCTCAGACATGGACAAACACTCTAGCAACCCACACAGCAAAAAGGTAAAAAATAAATAAATAAATAAAAACACTCCATGTCCCAGTTTTGCATGTACATGTACAAGCACTCACATTTCCTTCAGACAATGTACAAATTCAGTTGTATCTGCAATGATTTGTCAACAGATATTTCATGGGTATTTGAGTGTGTGTGTGTGTGTGTGTGTGTGTGTGTGTGTGTGTGTGTGTGTGTGTGTGTGTGTGTGTGTGTGTGTGTGTGTGTGTGTGTGTGTGTGTGTGTGTGTGTGTGTGTGTGTGTGTGTGTGTGTGTGTGTGTGTGTGTGTGTGTCTGTGTGTGTGTGTGTATATATATAAAAAAATTCAGAATCGTCCTACATCGTGGTTTTACCTTTTTTTTGTAAAGGGTGTTTGATCTTCTCTGCATGTTCACTTTGTAAACACTGGGTCGCGGTACTTCTGCAGCGATGTAGGACGATTTTGAAGTTGGGAGGAGTTTTTCGACATACCCTAACTGTCATGAACCGGAATGCACAGAGTTCACGCAGAGCTAGACAAGACGAGCTTTTGAGGTTAAAAAGTATATAAATTGTACATTTCTTTAGAAAATAACCGATCGTTTCGCTAGATAAGACCCTTCTTCCTCGGCTGGGATCGTTTAGAGCCGTTTGAAGCTGCATTTAAACTGCATTTTGGAAATTCAAACTCGGGGGCACCATAGAAGTCCATTATATGGAGAGAAATCCTGAAATGTTTTCCTCAAAAAACATAATTTCTTTACGACTGAAAAAAGAAAGACATGAACATCTTGGATGACAAGGGGGTACATTATCTGTAAATTTTTGATCTGGAAGTGAACTACTCCTTTAATAATAATATCTTACTTTTGATATTCGTGTTCATATTATTCTATAAATAAGTCTTTATTATATTTTAATATGGATTACTGTCACCTTATATAAAGCACCTTGAGAATCTAATTTTAAAATGTTACATTATAAAAAGATTATTATTAAAGAGTATTTCTGCTCTTCAATCATTTGTAGAAGTAAAAAAACTAAACAAAATAGACATTGTTCTTAATGCATGCTGTTCTCAGCTCGCATCTGTACAAACACATTTGTCTGTGCCACGTTGAGTCATGTCATCTAACATTGTAACACTGGGAGGATTTTCAAACCACAATGTAAGCAAAGCATATTGGGAGAAGCAGAAAAAACCATGAGAAATGTCATACATCTAAAGAACCCGAAGTACTTTCTGTACGTCACAGCAAGTGAAGCTGAGATCTGAACCTCCTTGTATTGACAGCTTCAATATCGCCCAGAGACATTATACCTAAAGGGTGTGTTACTCTACATGTTCTGCTTTGCTTAAAAAACGTCAAAACACAATTATACCATATACGGCTTTACAAACCGCTCACCTCTGGTCCTTCTCAGGGTCGTCAAAGTGTGTAGGAACAAGAGAAAAGAACTTGCTTATCCTCAGCCAGAGGTCTGATTGGGGCACCCAGCCATTGTGGGCATGTATGGCATGGTATTTTGCCATCTGCCTCGCAATGTGCCTGTAAACATATAAAAATGGCTTATTTTAAGGTTTAGATTACGTTTTTAGTGTGGCCCTACAGTATGTAATATAAACGGTTCAAAAGTTTGGGATTTATTTGAAATATAAATGTCTTTGCTGTCAATTTTGCTCAATTTAATGAATCCTTGCTGAATAAAAGTATTAATTTTTTACCCCAAACTTTTGAACGGTAATGCATTTAAACGCCAACACTTTAGTCATCGCCCTGCTAACACAGTAGCCTTGTTCTTTCACAGCTGTCTGAGACCCGACAAGCATTGGCCTGGGTCAGTGTGCGAGAGAGAGAGAGAGTGCAGTGTGTCATTCATGTCTTAAGGGATTACTGGGTAAGGTTTGGGGTTATGTGACAAGTGTCTGGCTAGCTGGAGGTCAGCGCCAGTGTCTCCATCTCCGTCACACCGTCCTGAATCAATTAGCTCAGTATTATAAAGGATGATTGGATTCGAAAACGCAGTTTCTCACCTGAAGATGGCAGGGCTGCGGATGTGCTCGGGCTCCAGGGCCACTCCCTGCAGGAACTCATAGCACAGGCCGTTGTTGAAGGTGCAGTAGAGACGTGGAGCACATCGGTGCGCCTGCAGGACACGGAAGCTCTTCACTTCATTCTCACGGTCCACAAACAGTTCTGTCTTGTTCCCGTAGACCCGAACCAGGACCACGTCCTGCATGGACCCGCCGACGTAACAGCCAATCAGCTTGTTTGTGATGCCATCAGTGAAAGACTGCAGAAAGAGAAAGAAAAAAAAAACACACACTCAGATGGTTTGAGGTTAACCTTTAGTGATGTTCATTAAAAAAAACTCTTTGTGAGATCAGCATCACATGCTTCGAGTTCCTTTTCTGTTTCTCAGCTGAAGAGAAACCTCTTATTTACATGTATAGAAAAAAGATTGATCACCAAACTCGGTGTAACCAAAACAACTAAATTACTTTGTTTATTTAGACTCAAAAGTGTTGGTGTATTCAGGGTGACAGAGCTGAACAAATTTACATTGTCTACTAATGTAAAAATGGAGCGTGTTTGGGACGCCAAGCATTCCAGGCCACAATCATCTGTACTATCTGGGATTGACTGGCAGTGGGCGGAATGTCAGGAATTTGATTTCTGCCAGCGTCAGAGTGGTCTGGCATGTGCTGAGCACTCAATTTTGTTTCAAAGTTGACGAAAACAACCCAATACATATCTAGTTTCCCACCTACATGCGAACGACGTGACACACCCCTACCAACTCTGTTTATACAAGGATACACTGTTCCGCACCTTGGGCTAAACAGTGCTCGGTTTACAAGAATATTATTACAGACTGCTGACTTTTCATCCGGATGGAGGCTTCCGACGTGCGGGTTTACATTGAAATGGGGAAGTGAGTTCATATTTGTTTGTAACTTAAAGGGACCCAAAATGAAAATTGTGTAATTATTTACTCATGGAAATTTCCACTCGGCCATCTCAATCAGAGGTCATTCGATTCAATGCCAGTACTAAGGACTTGAAAAACTCGATTCAAGGTGCACAGCTAAAGAAAAGATTCCTATCTTCACAGTTCTCAACAACACCAAGGCGACGGAAACCTGAACCGTCACATTGAACATTGTTAACGCCATGGTCAACAGTCAATACATGCAGGTTCCGTAATTAGTGGAACTGACTTTGTACATGCTACGTTTCTAAGAAACTCCATGAAATGCTGCTTGTCCAGGAAGGCTGAAAACTTTTAGAAGAATGAGAAGTCATGCGAAATATGTTTGTTCTTGGAAAAGGCAGTTCTGCGAAATGCGTTGTTCAATCATTAAGGAATTTTTAGGCTTTGTGTATAGATGTATTCCACTGTACTCTTGGTTCCACCCATCTCAGGTTAATCAATCATGTATGAATGCAGAGCGCTCTGGGGTGAACAGAGCAGCGTAATGTCACCGTCACAGTCGTCTTTCTGTGTCAGCTGTAAGCACACACCCAGTGTAAAATTTAAAGGCAAAATTTGCATTTTGTTAACCATAGTAATTACTTGGAATTAGTACTAGTATCTAATAAGTACTAATTACTAATTTAAAAAGGTACTAGGTACTATTGGAGTACTTAATCGTGTAAAATTTAAAGGCAAAATTTGCATTTTGTTAACCGTAGTAATTACTTGGAATTAGTACTAGTATCTAATAAGTACTAATTACTAATTTAAAAAGGTACTAGGTACTATTGGAGTACTTAATCAAGTAATTAATTAAATAGCTCTAACATAAAAACAGACGCGAATTTGAATAAAGGAATAAATAAGCTACAAAAAATTCAATGCACAAAATCCAAGGATCCACCACCACCCACATTCTTTGTAGTTTTACTTTCCATTTGTACCGCTGCTGTAATTTTCTCGTACTGGTGCATTAAATACATTGAAGCATGCATGCATGAGCCATATATTTTTATGAATGAGAGTGTTATAACATACGTGCTTTGACAGCTCGCATTGGCTGCTGTGTGTCTGCTAAGCGCCATGGTGCCGACGGGTCCATCTGGTGACGCAGCTCAGGATTTGAAGGCGCAACACGCTTAACTTCGCGTTCTGCATTATATAATGCGTCAAACGTGCTGCTGTCAGTAAATGCAGGCTTTCTGCATCAGGTAGGGTCGGCGTGCGACCACCCGAATCGTGCGCGAGGAGAAAAGACAAGAGAATTACCTTCATTTTGACCTCCGAGGGTTTCCAGTGGGGTCTCAGCGTCTTGATGAGTTTCAGGGCTCCGGCTCTGTAATCGTGCTCATCTAGAGTCACGTCTAATTTAGGAACCACAGGCGCGCCTTCTGGAACGTGAATGTAATTGGCCATTGCTGTGAACGCTCGCTGCTGCTGCTCTGAGACGGGGAAGATTCAATTAATGCGATAAAGTAAAGCAGGGTGCGGATTTAAGCTCAGGTTCTGCACGGTTACGCCTCCAGTGGTGCTGTTCGATTCGCGAATCAACCGTTCTTGCAGGTCGGTTCTTTTCCACGATTCAACTGAACCGACGCTCAGAGCGTCATGAAGGGACTGTTCTGACACATGTGAAAATTCTATGATTGTTTATCTTATAGTTTCAAACCTGTGTAAATTTCTTACGTGGAACACAGAATAAAACTAAAGAGTCAAAAAAGATGCAAAGGTGTGTTTCCAAATAAAAACTTGGGGAGTCTGAAAGTATGGGGTGAGAGGGTTCATTTTTGGTACGTTATTGCAATAAATTTGGCGTCATTATGTCATTTGGTGTCATTATCTTTGTGTGTGTGTTCAACGAGGAGAAAGTCGTAGGGGTTTGAAACAACATCAGAATCAGAAAGAGCTTTATTGCCAAGTATGTTTGCACATACAAGGAATTTGTTATAGTGTCACAAGCTTCCAGTACTAATTACTAATTTAAAAAGGTACTAGGTACTATTGGAGTACTTAATCAAGTAATTAATTAAATAGCTCTAACATAAAAACAGACGCGAATTTGAATAAAGGAATAAATAAGCTACAAAAAATTCAATGCACAAAATCCAAGGATCCACCACCACCCACATTCTTTGTAGTTTTACTTTCCATTTGTACCGCTGCTGTAATTTTCTCGTACTGGTGCATTAAATACATTGAAGCATGCATGCATGAGCCATATATTTTTATGAATGAGAGTGTTATAACATACGTGCTTTGACAGCTCGCATTGGCTGCTGTGTGTCTGCTAAGCGCCATAGTGTGAGTGTGAGTAACGTTAAATGACAGAATTTTACTATCTTTACAAATTTTATGGTGGTGAATCCCCTCCAAGCACTGAAGTGGAATCATAACCAGCACACAGGAAACTTGGCTTCGACCTCACCTTGATTTTATTATATCTGGATATGAGTCTGTCAGGTTTGATAGAGGTGGAAATCAAGGTGGAGGCTGTGCAACATTTGTAAGGGATGGGATATCATTTAAAAGAATAGCATCTTCAATAGAAATAGAATGTGTGATTATTGAAGTATATAAATCAGATGGGAACTTGGTAGTAATCAACTTTTATAACCCATGTAAATTATTAAGCCTAGACCCCAGCACACAATTGTACACTGAAAATATAAACCGAAGTATTTAAATAAATATTTAACTTGAGCGATGATTAAAAGAAATCAGCTGTGAATTGGTTTTAGAACCGGCTCATTCAAGTGAACTATGCAAACGAACCGATTCTCTAAAGTGATTCAGACTTCTCAGCGCTAGCAGATGATCACCAGCACACAATTGTACACTGAAAATATAAACCGAAGTATTTAAATAAATATTTAACTTGAGCGATGATTAAAAGAAATCAGCTGTTAATTGGTTTTAGAACCGGCTCATTCAAGTGAACTATGCAAACGAACCGATTCTCTAAAGTGATTCAGACTTCTCAGCGCTAGCAGATGATCCCACCCCTGTGCGTTAAGAGACTGTCGCGGTGCATGCTGGTACAATATGACTCACACTGCTTTACATATACAGTAGAGCTTTCAGCGTTTCTGTGTCACTAAGATAATACTCAAGTAGAGAGGCTTTCATGTTTGCTTTTCTGTTTTCCAGTCATGAAAATGTGTGCTTACTGTAGATGTTCATCCTGAATGGCCTTTAGCAAGAATTGCACAGAGATAAATTAGTGTAAGATCTGTAGCCACCTGTGATTATGACAATCACAAGCCTTACAGTGATTCTGAATTTTTCAGATTGACATAACTTTAAAATAAATGTAACAAACATTTATTGTCAATATATTATAAATAAACAAACTATAGAAATATGTAGGAAAGACGGATGGATTGGTTAATAGATGCACATCTATTTGTCAAGTTATTAATACTTTATATATATATACAACTTTGATTACCTTTTTTGATCCACTTCAAATGTTGACTACTAATATATATATATATATATATATATATATACAACGGAGACTTCAATGCACACAATAGTCTTTGGGGAAGTAAGCATAATAATGGGGAAGTAGTGGAAGAATTGATGGATGTTAGGCAGCTAGTTTGTCTAAATAATGGAAATGGTACAAGAATTGACATACGTTCTAACACATTGTCTTGTATTGATCTTACTTTAGTTTCTAATAATCTGGCAAATTCTTGTGAGTGGAATATTGAAGACAGTACAAGTACTTTCCAATAATATGCTCTATAAATGTTGAAATAGATCCAAGAAAGGCCTAGGCATAAGAAGTGGGATTTTACAAAAGCTGACTGGCAAAAATGTAAAGAAATATGGTGTGAATCAGCAGATTTAATTTTAATGGAGGGTGATATTGAGGCAGAAATGACCATAGGCTGTATAAAGGTAACGTTACGTGTCCCATGATGACCCTGGGATTATCATGACATCACAGAATATACTTCAATTTGTCAGCATCACTGGATGTTATCTAACATCAGAACTTTAAAACAACGAGGACGCTCTGTTTCCAGCTGGATGTCTGTATGTAAAACATTTCCCGTTAATTTTAATGGAGGGTGATATTGAGGAATGTGCATCTGAAGTTATCAAAACTTCAATTAATATTAAATGCAACTTTGAATAGCATACCACTCAAGATATTTGGAGGGAAAAGGAAAACGGTCCCATGGAATGTTAAATGTACAGAAATTATAAAATAACGAAATAATGCTCTGAGCATAAGAAATAACTTGAACCAGGAAAATCTAATTATCAGAGGAAAAAGGCTAAAGCTCGATGAGAAATGAAGAATAGTAAACGAAATGCATGGAGGAGTAGAAGTTCAAATAGGAGAGATATGGTCAATGCTGAAGACAATGTGTGGGAAGAAAGTGTACTTAAAAATACCAGTATTAGAGGATGAAGGAATAATGGCAATAACAGATAAGGAAAAGGCAAATATATTAGGAAAGAAGTTTGCCAGTGTGCATAGTGGTGACCATCTAGATGATATTCACAGACAAAATAAAGAAAAGATTTTAAATGAAAATAGGGATATGTTTTTTAAACAAGACAATGTGGAAAGTACCATGGATGAAGAAATTAATATGAATGAATTAGTGATGGTATTAAATGGTATCAGAAATACTGCTACAGGAGAAGATCAATTGAGCTATGTCATGTTTCAGAAATTACCAGAAAAAATATTAGAGATAATATTGTATCTATTTAATAAGATTTGGGAAGAAGGTAAAATGCCAAAAAGCTGGAAGAGTGCATTAATACTGCCTTTTAAGACCCTGGGATTATCATGACATCACAGAATATACTTCAATTTGTCAGCATCACTGGATGTTATCTAACATCAGAACTTTAAAACAACGAGGACGCTCTGTTTCCAGCTGGATGTCTGTATGTAAAACATTTCCCGACTCAACCTGTCTAAGTGTAATACATGTCGTGACCGCTGTATGTATAAAAAAAAAAATAAAAACAGTTCTAATTTTATCCTGTACAAGTATTTCTTGCCTGCGGGGGGTGCTCCGTGGCTCAAAAAAGTTTACTTGATAAATTGAAGGAAAATCTTCTGGTTAAAATTTGATCATAGTCGTCATTATTACATAATTATTTAATAATATTGATACACTTGGTCTTTATAATGCCGTACATAATATAACGTTCTCGTCATTTTGAGTTCGTATCACATAATACTGAACATATGTTCTCATATACACGGTTATAAGCGTTTCTTATAGGCTTTTCTTCTGTTTTATATTACACAATAAACTTCAAACATTTTACATCACATCATGTTCATTGCATCGTTAGAAAAAGCACTATTTGTACCCAACCAACGCTATAGCGCTCCACGTGACACGATTCTGACCAATCCCGTGGCGCCGTGGGCCGGAAATGATGGTCCGGTTTCCACACTAGTGCTCCGCTGTTGTTTGGCACGGGAAGAGGCGGAACCGGATGGCTGAACTTTGCGTTGGAAGAGACGCTGGATTGTAATCAAACTGTATCGTGAGTGTAGCAATGGGTTATGATAGGGTACATGGAAAGTACATACGGAAAAGGAGGAATCAAAATGTAAGAAAGTTATAAACTTAATGAGAGCATTAGTTGGGAATAAACAATTAATGAATATTTAAAATGAAACAATGAATATTGTATTCTTTGATAGTGAAAAGGCTTACGACTTTTTGTGGAGGGAAGGGTTATTAATTAAACTAAATAAGATTGGAATAAGAGGTTGGTTCTATAATTGGGTTTTAGATTTTTTTTATCGGAAAGAAGATTTAGAGTTAAAGTGGGATCAGAAGTGTCTGAGGAATTTGAAATTGTTAATGGAATTCCACAAGGAAGCGTTATAAGTCCAGTGTTATTTAATGTAATGATTAATGATATTTTGGGTGGCCTCAGATATGGAGGTTAACCAAACTAAAAAAGGCAAGGAAAAAAAGCATGGTCTGAAGCGAGTAGTGAACACAGGAGAGAGTACTCCAAGACAAACTATCAAAAGGATCAGAGCTAAACCTAGTGGAAGCAGTAGGTTTGATGATGACAAACAGGAAGAGTGGAAAGTCATTATTACGCTTAGTAATGATAAAGGTCACTTTCATCCAGTTCAGGTAACTAAAGCAATTGAGAAGGAAATAGGGAAAATAAAATATGCTAAATTACTGAATAACAGAAGATTTGTTCTGGTGCGATGAGATCAACACCAACTAAGACAATCCAGGTAGAGTTAGGAGAAGCGCCTTCAGACCTGAGAAGAGATAAAATTATGCTTACATACTGGTATCGCTTACGTGGATGTGGTAATGAAAACCCTATCAATAGTGTTATTAAAGAATGTTGGGAATATAACTCTTTTCAAGGTAATGGCTTTGGATGGGTAACAAAGGCTATATCAGAGGAATATAGATTAGACAGTATCTGTTTTAACACTCCTACTCCTATGAGTAATATCCCTATTTGGTTGTCACTAGCGCTTCCATTATGTTCCTGCAGCGTTAGCGAGGGCTCGAGTTTAGCTTACACACACACTCACACACACACGCCTCGTGTAGCTGGTGGCACAGCACTGTAGCTGGGAGTGCAGCTCTGAGCTCCACAATCCTTCCCGACACGTAATCTGGCCACAAAGTACTGGTGTGTGTCGTTTTGCTGTCTTTGCAAGGTAATGACTGATTTCCTGACTAGCCAAGCTTGTGTTAGCCAGCACATCTGTTCTGTCCTGTAGAATACCTTGTTTCTAGACATCATCTTGATTTTTAATACATGTTTAGCTGTGTCTGAGTAAAATTCCATAGGTGTCCTGTCATCCTTTTTGGTCTCCAGTGAGTATGGCTATGAGACAGACACCTCTCACCTGCTCTGGTCACACCAGACCTGTTGTGGATCTGGCGTTCAGTGGAATAACTCCTTATGGATATTTCCTTATTAGCGCTTGTAAAGGTAGGTGTGCTCTTGAATCTTAAAACCAACCCTTGACAGTAAATAGGAGTAATAATTTAAGTAAGTGACTGTTTATAGGTTACTTGACTAAAATAAATCTGAAAGTTTGTTTTGGTAATCCAAAATTGCAGATGGCAAACCTATGTTGCGCCAGGGAGACACAGGGGACTGGATTGGGACGTTCTTGGGTCACAAGGGTGCTGTCTGGGGTGCCACCTTGAATAAAGAAGCTACAAAAGCAGCTACAGCCGCAGCAGATTTTACAGCGTAAGAACAAGCAGTAACAAAAAATTTAATTGGTGAAATAATATTGGTGAAATGTTATTTTACTTTTTCTATTTATTTGTTTTAATATGACAGAAAGGTATGGGACGCTGTCACTGGAGATGAGGTCCTCACCCTAGCGCACAAGCACATTGTGAAATCTGTGAACTTCACAGAGGTAATACTCGATGCAGAGAGTCAGATGTTTACAACAACATTAAATAGGCGTATTAGAATGATTTTTAAAGGATTGTGTGACACCGAAGAGTAATGGCTGCTGAAAATTCAGATTTTCCACTGCAGGAGTAAATTACATTTAAAGATAAATTAAGATAGAAAAGTTATTTTCAATGTTAATAATACATTCAAATAGAATACAGTTATTTTAAATTGTAATGTTTCATGATATTGCTGTTTTTACTGTATTTGTAAATAAATAAATGCAGCCTGAGCATTTAAAACATAAAAATAAATTCAAATTCAGACCACAAAGTTTGGAAACAGTAGTGTACTTCAATTTCTTATATAAGTGAAATACTTTATTTTTAAATATATACTTATTTATCAGTTTACTTATTTCATTCAATATTTTAAATACTCTAGAATTACAGTGCATCCGGAAAGTATTCACAGCGCTTCACTTTTTCCACATTTTATGTTACAGCCTTATTCCAAAATGGATTAAATTCATTATTTTCCTCAAAATTCTACAAACAATACCCCATAATGACAACTCGAAAGAAGTTTGTTTGAAATCTTTGCAAATTTATAAAAAAGAAAAAAAATACTTTTGATCAATAAAAAAAATACCTTTGCTCAATACTTTGTTGAAGCACCATTGGCACCAATTACAGCCTCAAATCTTTTTGGGTATGATGCGACAAGCTTTGATCATCAACATTTGGCAATTATCTGCCATTCTTCTCCTCGCCTCTTCACCTCTCAAGCTCTGTCAGGTTGGATGGGGGCAGACGCACATTTTCAGGTTTCTCCAGAAATATTTGATTGGGTTCAATCCTTGGCCACATGTCACTTCACTTTCACTTTCATATTTTGGTGTATTGAGCTTTTCTTCTACTCTGAAGAGTCCCTCAGTCCCTGCCGCTGAAAAACAGTCCCACAGAATGAGGCTGCTACCAGCACACTTTACTTTTGGGATGGTACTCTGCAGGTGATGAGTAGAGCTGGTTTCCTTCCAGGGCTCGACAATAAGGACTGCCTGGGGCCAGCGTGAAAGACGCTCGGGACAGTTGACAGATTTGTCACTGGCCCGTTTGGGCCACTGCCACGTCATCACAAAAAGTGTATTATTTGCATCTGTTTTTAAGCCTTGCTGATAAAAAATAAATCAAGCAATTTAAAGGCATTCCAGCAAGGCGCGAAAGACAACTCCATTCAGTACTCGCACGCAGTATTCTGTGTGTACAGCGCGCGCACAGACAGCTGTGTCTCTGACAAAGTGCAAGCCTGAACTGAGTTTCTTTCTGCATCTTCTTGCACTTGAATGGACAAATACATACAAAATTGTCAAAATACCCATCTTGGAGTGTAACTTTGTAGCTTTAACAATGATTAATTTATATGAAATTTATACAGTGGAGTAGATATGCACCGATTGACCGGGCATTTTTGGTTTTATTTCAGACTAACTTATCTGTTCCGTGCTTGCACACAAAATGCATCGCAATTTTTTTTTCAAAATGTCATTTCAGAATCAGAATGAGCTTTATTGCCAGGTATGTTTACACATACGAGGAATTTGTTTTCGTGACAGAAGCTTCCACAGTGCAAAAATTCTAATAAAAATTAGAATAAGTACATAGGGAATAACAATATACAAATTGACAATTGTATGTACAGGTATATTAAAATAGACAGTTTTGTATGTACAGGTATATTATGTGCAAGTTCGAAATGTAAACTAAGTATGTGTGTTCGATAAATAAGTGTATAAATTAAATAGTGTTGTGTGTGTATAAGTGTATAAATAGTGTTGTGTGTTCCACGTTTATTGTCAATTGTTCATGAGATGGATTGCCTGAGGGAAGAAACTGTTCCTGTATCTGGTCGTTCTGGTGCTCCGTGTTCTGTAACGTCGACCAGATGGTAACAGTTCAAAGAGGGAGTGGGCTGGATGTGAGGGGTCCAGACTCCAGAGAGATTTTGCTAGCCCTTTTGCTCGCTCTGGATAAGTACAGTTCTTGGAGAATAGGGAGGGTTGTACCAGTGATTCGCTCAGCAGTCCGGACTATCCTCCTTCCTCAGTAGTCTTCTGAGGTCAGATTTGGTAGCTGAGCTGAACCAGACAGTTACAGAATTGCAAAGGATGGATTCAATGATGGCGGAGTAGAACTGTTTCAGCAGCTCCTGTGACAGGTTGAACTTCCTCAGCTGGCGAAGAAAGTACAACCTCTGCTGGGCCTTTTTCACAATGGAGTCAATGTGAGTGTCCCACTTCAGATCCTGAGAGATTGTGGTGCCCAGGAACCTGAATTTTTTAACAATGGAATCAATGTGATTGTCCCACTTCAGGTCCTGAGAGATTATGTGAGGTCCAAAGAGCTTGACAGAGGGGTCCTTTGAAGTGCAGTCGTTTGTGTAGAGAGAGAAGAGCAGTGGGGAGAGAACACAACCCTTAGGAGCGCCAGTGCTGATTATACGAATGCTGGATGTGAATTTTCCCAGCCTCACTAGCTGCTGCCTGTCTGTCAGGATTGCAGAACATAATGCAGTCCCATATTAACTTTGTGCAGAAATATTACGTTATTATATTTAGTCTGTAAACGGCCGTTACCAGAGGCCAGCGACGCTGAAGACGAATGCAAAGAAGAGAAAATGCTGTAGCAGGCAGAGCAAGATCGCTGTTCACGATGCACGAAATATAGGAGGAAAATCCTAAATATTGAATTTTATATGGATGTTTCTCTGAGGGGAACTGACTGTTTTCAGAAAAGTTTACATGGCGTTTTCTTTTCATTTTGGCTCGGTATAATGCATTTAAAGTAGTGCTAATATGCACAGTGCTGTTTTGTGTACAGTAGTAACCAAGTAAATGCTGCTGCTCCATGAGCGCCACCTGCTGACAGAGAGTGAAATTGACTGCTGTTTCGGTTTCATGCAGGTGTTTTACGTAGCATAATTTCACAAAGCTAAAGTCAGGACATTCTGTTTTTGCTTCAAATGTTGAAATTATACAGTCTAATTTAATTTTTTGTGGCAGGGAAAATGCCTGACCGGGCCAGTAGAAAAGCGTTGAGCCCTGCCTTCAAACATGATGCTTAGAATTGAGGTTCATCAGACCAGAGAATCTTGTTTCTCAGAGTCTGAGGGTCCTTTAGATGCTTTTTTGCAAATTCCAAGTGTGTTTTCATGCGTCTTCACTGAGGAGAGGATTGAGTTTGGCCACACCGCCATAAAGCCCAGATCAGTGGAGTGTTGCAGTGATGTTTGTCCTTCTGTAGGTTTCTCCCATCTGCATATATGATCATGGAGCTCAACTAGAGTGACCATCAGCTCAGGTCTAGACAAGGCCCTTCTCCATCAATTGCTCAGTTTGGCCAGGAGGCCAGCTCTTGGAAGAGTCCTGGTTGTTTCAAACTTCTTCCATTAAGGGTAACAGAGACTACATCTGTGAACCTTCAATGCTGCAGAAATTTTTTGTACCCTTCCCCAGATCTGTGCCACAATGCAATCCTGTCTCGGTGGTCAACAGACAATTCCTTGAACTTTACAGCTTGGTTTATGCTCTGACATGCACTGTTAACTGTGGGACCTTATATAGACCGGTGTTTGCCTTTACAAATCATGTCCAATCAACTGAATTTACCACAGGTGGACTCCAATCAAGTTGTAGAAACATCTCAAGGATGATCAGTGGAAACAGGATGCACCTGAGCTCAATTTTGAGTGTCATGGCAAAGGCTGTGAATACTTATGTACATGTGATTTTTTTTTTTTTTAATACATTTGCAAATATTTCAAACATACTTTTTTCACGTTGTCATTATGGGGTATTGTATGTAGAATTTTGAGGAAAATAATGAATTGAATCCATTTTGGAATAAGGCTGGAACATAACAAAATGCGGGAAAAGTGCTGTGAATACTTTCCGGATGCACTGTACTTAATGAGAACAGTATCCTTTCAAGTCATTTCAAAAACAAAAATGTTGAGATATAAGGCTGAACAATATTAAGATTTATTTTTTTATTTCTATAATCCAAACTATATATGCAACTACCATTTGTTCACACTCACAGCAACAATGATGTCATTTCAGTAATGTCACTTCATTTCATGTTTTTGAACGCCGTTAATTGAGCTGAGTTGTTTTGTTAAATGGAAAGTTTTATATGTTGTTGAATCAACAGGACAGTAACTGTCTCCTGACTGGAGGCAATGATAAAGTACTGCGCATCTATGATCTCGGCAAACCAGAAGCAGGTATGTAAAGTGTCTTTTTTGGATTTATTTTGATTTCCAAAATCCAATTCCTAGGCAACTGCTTAAAGATAAAATGACATGCAAGGCTAAATGGTATTTGTAATGCAGAACCCCAGGAGATTGCAGGCCACACCTCTGCCATAAAGAAAGCTCTGTGGTGTAACAATGACCAACACATTCTCTCGGCTGCTGAGGACAAAACTATCAGGTGAGTGACCAGAATGGTAACGGAGAAAGTCTTTGAATTTTACAGTAGATACTTTGCCTTTTTCAGACTGATAATTTATAGTATGTCTATAAATATGTGTGTCTGATTCTGAGTTTGTGTTGTCTTTCATGTGTAGACTTTGGGACAAGAACACAAAGGAGGCAGTGAAGACTCTGTCATTTGATGCTTCTGTCAGCAGCATGGAGTACATTCCTGATGGGGAGATCCTTGTCATCACATATGGGAGAACCATTGCTTTCTACAGTGCCCACAGGTAGATGCCTGCAAGCTGTCATATCATGCAAATATTACCTTGCAGACTAAGTCAGACAAAAACATGTCCTTAAAATTTACTGACAGCTGAATATCAAATGGTTTCTGTTTTTTTAGTTTGGATTTGATTAAGGCTGTGGATGCCCCTGCATCTATTCACTCTGCCTCACTGCATCCTGAGAAAGACTTCTTTGTGGCTGGAGGAGATGACTTCAAACTTTACAAATATGACTACTCAACCAAAGACGAAATGGGTAGGAATATAGTTGCTTAGTTAATGTAATTAATATATATATTAATATAACTACATTATAAAAAAAGCAACGCCTATTATAGATTGGCTCATGAATATATATTTATTTGTTTAAGTTTATCTCTCTTTCAGAGTCATATAAGGGTCACTTCGGGCCCATACACTGTGTGCGGTTTAGCCCTGATGGAGAGCTTTATGCCAGTGGCTCGGAGGACGGCACTCTGCGTCTGTGGCAGACAGCTGTAGGGAAAACATATGGCCTGTGGAAATGTGTCCTGCCTGGTGAGTTTACACAAGTGGTTGAATTAAAACCGAAATTGCGATATTGCAATTTAATTAAATATATGCATGCCACTGCATTCTTTTACACGCAAACAACTCATGATCCAGTGTTTTCAGTGTCTTTAAGCAGCTCAGTTTGCAGTAAATGCTACTCTGAGCTTGCGTTGCTTAAAACATATATTTTGGAACACAATGCTCCAAACTTCTTTCCAAACTTGTAATGAGAACTTGAGAAGTGCTTGTAAACTCACTGTTGTCAACAAAATAGAAGTTTCAAGGGCTCTCTGCAGTAAAAGCTTGGTGGTTTAACATATCAAAATGAAGAAATTAAGACAGTCATAAATATTACTATTGAAATATTACCAAAAAAAGCTTTTATTAGTAGTAGTAATAGTAGCAATATATTTATCTTTAATACTCCTATTTTTATTTTACAGTTAAATATTACAATAGTAAAGTTACTTATTTTTTAGTGTTTTATTTAATAAAAAGTTATTCTTAATATCATTAAATAAAATAATATTTTTTTATTTATTATTTTATAACCATTGATATATAATCACAAGATTGAGTCAATCATGCAGCCCTACAAATAAGCTGAGCAAAATTTTTATCTGAAGAAATGGCAATTCTATTTTTTTTCCCCTGCCCAAATCGTGCAGCCCTATTAGCATGTATATATGCATGATTCAAAAAGATGTAGACTTTATTTCTGAAAGCCTAAACTATAAATACATTATCAGTCTAATACGTTTCTATCAATTAACCAAAAGAAAAGCTTGATGGCAAATATAACAATGCCATATAAGCACTAAGTCCAGCAGAATTCCAGCACTGTCTTTAGATTTTGAAAGGCTTATGACAGATGTTACTGCCTTTACTACAGCGATTAGCTGACAAGTGGCTTGTTTTGCCTCTCATTTGCATGAAGAAATGCTCTTTCCGCTCTGCTGTCATACCTACAATATCTGGCACGATCCTGCCTTGCCTGTTCATCAATAATTCAATACTAAATCAATTATTTTATCAGCGATTTTTCTATTTGAAAGTGCCAGGTCAGGAAAAGGCTTCATATGTGGCCTTGTGTATCGGATTCTGTACCCTACACTAAAATCTCTCTGTCTCTTTCAGAGGAGCTGTCATCAGAGAACTCTGAAGCGCTGTACTGCCCTCCAGCAGAGATCAAGGCCTGATTTGGGAGAGAAAGAGGGAGACAATGAGGCAAAGGAGGAGAGATCACGACACGGGAGAGGTCAGGGGACGGGATGGGTCAAGGAAACCACACCCCAGCAAAGTGCTGTGCCACCAACCTTCTTCACATGAGACGGACCGCATTACCGAGCGTGGAGACAAACCAACACGCATGTACACATTGTGGAAATGAGCATCATGAGACGGCGGTAGAGCTGAGAGCGCTAGTTCAAATGCTAATCCTCCAGCTGCCTGCTCTTTCTTTGATACCCATGATACACCAGTCAGCTCTTTCATAAGCGGTCGGTTTCTGCAGCACTGTGATCACTTTGGTTAAGATTGTTTTTTTTTTGTTTTGGTGTTACAACATGTGCTTTCAGTACATTTTGTTTGTTAATGCAAGAGCTCAATCTTCAGTTTGATAACATCTCTCAGTGGAAGTGCTCCTGAGGAACGTGTTATTCAAATGTTTATCAATAGTAGTGTGAATTTGTGGTAAATGTTTTCCATGACAGCCTGGGAAATACGTAAACATGTAAAGCTTAAAAGTGACTTAAGTTCTTTAATAATTTTGTCTTTGGTTGCAACATATGTTGTATCATTTGGCCAATAAAATGATGACATACCTTTATTAAATTGAATGTTTTTCTTTGTGTTTTTTATTAATCAGAAAATATAAGTCTTTATTTCAAAATATTACAAATAACTTAATACTGTGATATTCTGCACTTCAATTACCAATTAGTCCACCAGTAGAGGCCTTTAATTTCTAGTGTAATTTTAAAATTATTTTTCGTCCTCATTTATTTCCACCGCAACATTTATTTTACATTCGAAGGAGTTTTTGGAATTTGGTAAGTGAATCTCTTATAACAAAGTGGTTCAACCCGTCTATTTATCGCCAGTGATTTTAAATAGTCTAACATCCAATCAGAGCGCTTCTTTCTGCGGAGCGCGTCCAATAGGGGTCTCTCTCCGAAGATAGTCACTGATCCCATAAAAGAAATCGGTCTCAGCCAGCGATAGTGTCCTGCTCAAGCCAACAGACATGTCGGAATTTCTGGAGGACCCGTCTGTGCTCACTAAAGATAAGCTCAAAAGTGCACTGCTGGCCCATAATGTGGCTCTGCCGAACGGCGAACAGAAGAAGGACGTATACGTACAGCTGTACTTGAAGAATCTGACCGCGCAAAACAAAAAGAGCAGCGGCTCTCCAGATGTCTTCTCCAGCGACGAGGAACTGCCTCCAGCCCCCGTGCTCTCCAACCGTAGCCGCTCTGGCAGGGTGGGTTGCTTGATCTTCCTTGGTTTGGAAATGCTTGCTTTGTTTTGGCTGGTTATTTGACTTGCATGTAAAATGAATCAAATCGAATTGTATCTGTTGTATCATGTCGTGCATGTTCTAAAGGCGTGCTTGTTAGAGTCAGATGAAGAGGTTAGGATTATCAGAGTAAATAAATGTCATAAGTGTCTGGTTTGCCCATGCACATGCCTCACAAATGAAAACAAACCAGCATGGCTAACTTTTACTATGGTGTCCGGTTCGTGAACGAATCAATCGTTATTTTTGAGTTGGACCATTTCAGTTAATCAATTGAGTTGGATTACAAAACAGGTCTGTACGATTCGTTCGCGAAAAGAGAATTAGTAGAATAGGAAAAGTGTTGCACATGTGTCGTATTGACAATATTTTTATGAATTTGATCACACTCTCGACATAACGTTAGTTGATTTTAATGAGTAGTATTAGATGAAAACATGCAGTAATAGCTACATTTAGCCAAGGATTAAGAATGTTTTTACCATTTAATCACTTGCATTATATTTAAGTTCTAAATTACTTCTTATGAGCTGAATCACAGCTGCAAGTAACGTTACCCTAACTTGGTCTCTTGGAATTACAATAAAAGCCCTCAAGATATAATCAAAACGTATAATTAATCAAATATGTAGTCTGAACAGCAAAATGTATTTATTGCTTTATTTGAACGCTTATTGTAATATTATTTCTTGCAGAAATTTCAGGTATCACATTTATACGCCTTGTGAGAATCATTTTTAGAACATGGGTTTGAAGCCGACTGTTCGAAAGAACCGATTCGAACGCTACTTCCTATTACCGGCCGACAATTTCCCGCGTAAATGTGTCGGTCTGATTCATAGATTTAAATTTCAATCAAGTGTTTAAAATCCATTTAAAATCATAAATGCATGACTTGCAGAGATTATAACGTGTTTTATACTGCTATATGTAATCCCCGTTTCACATCTGTTTTAGACGTGTCTATTCAAGTCACAGGAAACGTAAAAGCCCCAGCTTTATTATGAATACTTCAGGGAAGATCCATGCTGTGGCAATTTTTACCTAGCATACCATAGCAATTCAGAAAGTTTTGTTTTGTTTTGCTATGCATCTAAATCTGGTGATGTTGTTAGTCCTTGGCATTTCATGAATAATGCTGAAGTGATGAAACACCTGTTCTTAGAGAGGTGGGAGTGTTTTTCCCCCCATTTCTCCATATTTGTTACTCATTTTAATACCCATAGCTATTTCAATACATAATACGGCCTGTCTGCACTTGAATAAGCACAGTGTGCTT
This sequence comes from Sinocyclocheilus anshuiensis, assembly GCF_001515605.1. NCBI lineage: Eukaryota > Metazoa > Chordata > Actinopteri > Cypriniformes > Cyprinidae > Sinocyclocheilus > Sinocyclocheilus anshuiensis. Next base: position 406,058 of record NW_015549638.1, read on the forward strand.
GTAAGTTATATCTTTTTTTCAGTTTTTTTTTTTCATCAGGTATGAGGGTGTGTCTGTTGTTGCCATTATTTATACAGATTTCAGAGTGAATACTACAAGTTAAGTTAGTTTTGGTTATTCAGACTTGGAGGTCGACCGATTGATCGACGGGCCGATTTTTGGCATTTTTAAATTAATCTGCATCGGCCGATTGTACTGCAAATTAGTCCGATTTATAGGCAGGCGCATCTGGGGCATCTAAGCTGGTGACCATATTTTAGTTTCGTGGGCGGGGTTTCGCCTACAAGTATAGTGTGTGTGTTTGTTTGCTTGTTTGTTTTGTTTTTATAATAAATAAAAAGAAAACAAGTAGTTAGAATAGAAAAAGAATAGGGAATGCTAGTGCTAGAGGGTCATTTTTAAATAAAAATAAAACAAGTCAATAGAACAGAAAGAGAATAGATAATGCTAGTGTTA
>NW_015549638.1:406684-413606 GCF_001515605.1 Sinocyclocheilus anshuiensis
TTTTGGTGTTACAACATGTGCTTTCAGTACATTTTGTTTGTTAATGCGAGAGTTCAATGTTCGGTTTGATAACATCTCTCAGCGGAAGTGCTCCTGAGGAACGTGTTATTCAAATGTTTATCAATAGTAGTGTGAATTTGTGGTAAATGTTTTCCATGACAGCCTGGGAAATACGTAAACATGTAAAGCTTAAAAGTGACTTAAGTTCTTTAATAATTTTGTCTTTGGTTGCAACATATGTTGTATCATTTGGCCAATAAAATGATGACATACCTTTATTAAATTGAATGTTTTTCTTTGTGTTTTTTATTAATCAGAAAATATAAGTCTTTATTTCAAAATATTACAAATAACTTAATACTGTGATATTCTGCACTTCAATTACCAATTAGTCCACCAGTAGAGGCCTTTAATTTCTAGTGTAATTTTAAAATTATTTTTCGTCCTCATTTATTTCCACCGCAACATTTATTTTACATTCGAAGGAGTTTTTGGAATTTGGTAAGTGAATCTCTTATAACAAAGTGGTTCAACCCGTCTATTTATCGCCAGTGATTTTAAATAGTCTAACATCCAATCAGAGCGCTTCTTTCTGCGGAGCGCGTCCAATAGGGGTCTCTCTCCGAAGATAGTCACTGATCCCATAAAAGAAATCGGTCTCAGCCAGCGATAGTGTCCTGCTCAAGCCAACAGACATGTCGGAATTTCTGGAGGACCCGTCTGTGCTCACTAAAGATAAGCTCAAAAGTGCACTGCTGGCCCATAATGTGGCTCTGCCGAACGGCGAACAGAAGAAGGACGTATACGTACAGCTGTACTTGAAGAATCTGACCGCGCAAAACAAAAAGAGCAGCGGCTCTCCAGATGTCTTCTCCAGCGACGAGGAACTGCCTCCAGCCCCCGTGCTCTCCAACCGTAGCCGCTCTGGCAGGGTGGGTTGCTTGATCTTCCTTGGTTTGGAAATGCTTGCTTTGTTTTGGCTGGTTATTTGACTTGCATGTAAAATGAATCAAATCGAATTGTATCTGTTGTATCATGTCGTGCATGTTCTAAAGGCGTGCTTGTTAGAGTCAGATGAAGAGGTTAGGATTATCAGAGTAAATAAATGTCATAAGTGTCTGGTTTGCCCATGCACATGCCTCACAAATGAAAACAAACCAGCATGGCTAACTTTTATTATGGTGTCCGGTTCGTGAACGAATCAATCGTTATTTTTGAGTTGGACCATTTCAGTTAATCAATTGAGTTGGATTACAAAACAGGTCTGTACGATTCGTTCGCGAAAAGAGAATTAGTAGAATAGGAAAAGTGTTGCACATGTGTCGTATTGACAATATTTTTATGAATTTGATCACACTCTCGACATAACGTTAGTTGATTTTAATGAGTAGTATTAGATGAAAACATGCAGTAATAGCTACATTTAGCCAAGGATTAAGAATGTTTTTACCATTTAATCACTTGCATTATATTTAAGTTCTAAATTACTTCTTATGAGCTGAATCACAGCTGCAAGTAACGTTACCCTAACTTGGTCTCTTGGAATTACAATAAAAGCCCTCAAGATATAATCAAAACGTATAATTAATCAAATATGTAGTCTGAACAGCAAAATGTATTTATTGCTTTATTTGAACGCTTATTGTAATATTATTTCTTGCAGAAATTTCAGGTATCACATTTATACGCCTTGTGAGAATCATTTTTAGAACATGGGTTTGAAGCCGACTGTTCGAAAGAACCGATTCGAACGCTACTTCCTATTACCGGCCGACAATTTCCCGCGTAAATGTGTCGGTCTGATTCATAGATTTAAATTTCAATCAAGTGTTTAAAATCCATTTAAAATCATAAATGCATGACTTGCAGAGATTATAACGTGTTTTATACTGCTATATGTAATCCCCGTTTCACATCTGTTTTAGACGTGTCTATTCAAGTCACAGGAAACGTAAAAGCCCCAGCTTTATTATGAATACTTCAGGGAAGATCCATGCTGTGGCAATTTTTACCTAGCATACCATAGCAATTCAGAAAGTTTTGTTTTGTTTTGCTATGCATCTAAATCTGGTGATGTTGTTAGTCCTTGGCATTTCATGAATAATGCTGAAGTGATGAAACACCTGTTCTTAGAGAGGTGGGAGTGTTTTTCCCCCCATTTCTCCATATTTGTTACTCATTTTAATACCCATAGCTATTTCAATACATAATACGGCCTGTCTGCACTTGAATAAGCACAGTGTGCTTGTAAGTTATATCTTTTTTTCAGTTTTTTTTTTTCATCAGGTATGAGGGTGTGTCTGTTGTTGCCATTATTTATACAGATTTCAGAGTGAATACTACAAGTTAAGTTAGTTTTGGTTATTCAGACTTGGAGGTCGACCGATTGATCGACGGGCCGATTTTTGGCATTTTTAAATTAATCTGCATCGGCCGATTGTACTGCAAATTAGTCCGATTTATAGGCAGGCGCATCTGGGGCATCTAAGCTGGTGACCATATTTTAGTTTCGTGGGCGGGGTTTCGCCTACAAGTATAGTGTGTGTGTTTGTTTGCTTGTTTGTTTTGTTTTTATAATAAATAAAAAGAAAACAAGTAGTTAGAATAGAAAAAGAATAGGGAATGCTAGTGCTAGAGGGTCATTTTTAAATAAAAATAAAACAAGTCAATAGAACAGAAAAATAATAGATAATGCTTGTGTTAGAATGTCATTATTTATAATAAATAAAAAGAAAATAAGTAGAAAGAATAGAGAATGTAGGGTTGTGCGATAGTATCGTGTATCGACGATAGTCAGCGATATCGACGATAGCACATGTCTTTGTCGATAGTCAAGACGATATTAGGCTCATTCTCCTATAAATTTATTAAATTATTATTATTAGGCAGCCTATTATACTTTGGCTATTATCAAATTGCCCCGCTATTTCACTTCAGCACCGCATTTCACACTCGCGCAAATGAGAATTCGAGCCTGTAGCCGGTGAAGGAGTCTCCAACCACAAACACAGACGTACATCGTCTGCTGATATAAGTTATTTCAGTGCATTTTAACAAGTAATCTGAACAGCCTTTATATGTGCAGTATTTTAACCGAGCCCTCACTAACTGAGTTTAATGCCACAGTTATGTTAGAATGCATTTCATTCTTGTTTCTGTGGCGGTGCGTCGGGCTCATCATGGGGCGCACGGTCCTGAGCGCTGAATGACTGATGTATCTGTTCGATTTAACTTTATTTCAAATATATGAACTTACCTGTTTTAAATACGTTTATATTTAACGTTCGTTTATGTCCAATGTGTTAAACTGTTGGTTTTTAAATAAATCTACTTTTAATTTTCACCATTGACTGCAGCCCTTTTAAACTGATAACTTCCGTGCTCTGATGCGGCAAACTTGTCACAGGACGTGCGGTCCTAATAGCGATGTATGACTGTTGTATCCGAATATATATGAAATAGCTGTTTTAAATATTTTTATATTTAACATGTTAGTTTATCAGTATGTTTAAAAGTATAGCCTATTATTTCGATTATTGGTGCTTTCATAGGCTGTCTCTCGCGCGCCCACGCGGTTTAAAACACCACATAGTTATGAAAATAGCCTAAGTACAGAGAGTCTCTCTCTTGCCCCCACCCACCCATGCATGCACGCACGATAATATCGTGTATCGGCGATCTCACAGGCTGGCGATATGAAGATTTGAAAAATGACCATATTGCCCAACACTGAGAATGCTACTGTTAAAGGCTCTTTTTTCTTTTTCTTTTGAAATAAAACAAGTAGTTAGAATAGAAATAGAATATAGAGTGCAAATGTTAGAGGGTCAATTTTTTTAATAAAAAAAACAAGCAGATAAAATTTGAATTAGCATTATAATAGAGAGTGCTAGAGTTATGGCGCTTTTCCACTGCATGGTACGGCACGGTACGGTTCACTTTTTGGGGGTTTTCCACTGGGTACAGTACCTGGTACTTTTTTTTAATACCACCTCGGTTGGGGTTCCAAGTGAACCGTACCGTTACCAGTACCGTTACCAAAACGTGACGTGTAAACTAGGGCTGTGACGGTATGGGATTTTTATTACCGCGGTGAAGACGCAACAAATCACCGCGGTTTGGCGGTTAATCGCAACCCCCCTCCCCCTCCCGCCGCGGAAATATAATGATTTAAGAACGCATGCAGCTTGTAAATGAACATGGAAATGAATAATAATAAAGCAGTCTTCTTTATTATTAAAACAGCAAATTATATTAACAATAATAAAATAAAATTACATTTATTTCAACTTTGTTTTTTCGATATCTTTTGAGTTTAATAGGAATTATGGAACAGTTTTTAATAATTTAACAGCAAATTATCATTAATATTATTTAACTTAATAAGGCTACATTTATAACAACATTTTTAAAAGTGGAACATAAAAGTGTTTGAATCTGATTTGGGTTTTTCAAAGTGCAACACAAGGGAACATCAGGAACATCATTGTTAAACTACTGGGCCGCTTAAGTGAATCGGCAAGTCCTGCTGCTTTATTTTTCGGTCTTCAAGTTTCTTGGCAGGAAAACCAACATGTTCACTTTGTCTGATTTCAGCGAAGATCTTAACGGAGTGACAATGTTGCCTTCCGCACTGAATACACGCTCCGAGGGAGCGCTCGTAGCGCATATAGTCATATATTTTCTGGGGTTGAGAACCACTGCGTTAAAGAGACCTTGATATATGACACTGTGCCATAATGAAAGCCAAATCTTGATGTAAATGATGTCCCTGTATCTTGGATCAATTAATGTTGCAGGTGCACTATATTTGTCTTCCATGACGCTAACCATTTTTCTTTTTATGTTGCGCGTCAACTCCGTGTCTTCCTCGGTTGGGAGCAAAATATCCTCAGATAATAACCGTAGGACTGGTTTAACAGAGGACGCTGTAACTGTCTTCTCGGAAGACAGCGCATCTGTAAAATCCGTGACCTTCTTCAGCGCTGCATTAACGGATTCTAGGACTTCGATGTCCTGCCACGTCGGAATCAAATGTTGGCTGCGCCGGTCATCCAGCACCCTCCTAATGGCTGGGGCTTGCTCGAGAACGCGATTTACCCCACCTGGTAGGACAGTCCTGTGAATACATTAAAAACACAGTTGTATTAGTACTCAATGTAGGCTATTTAAGTATAAGTTTGTAACCTATATTATGCTCTTATTCGTATTTTTCATTATTTTTTAATGTGTATTTTTGAAGATGACGATCCTGACTCGCCATCTCCTCACATGCGCCTTTAGAGAGAATTGCATCTTTACGGATTAAGATTATAATTAAATGGTTTTTGTTTTCGATTTGTTTTATTTCGTTAAGTAGTAATTCAAAGCTTTCTATAGATATATTTATCATGTCTGTGAGGCATGTATTCGCTGAGTTTCGGTTCATTTTTGTGAAGCGCTCCCGTTTAAAGGGGTCATATGATGCGATTTCAATTTTTCCTTTCTCTTTGGAGTGTTACAAGCTCTTGGTGCATAAAGAAGATCTGTAAAGTTGCAAAGACTAAAGTCTCAAATCCAAAGAGATATTCTTTATAAAATTTAAGAGTCAGCCACACCTACCTAAAACGGCTCATTCTAACACGCCCCCACATGTCTACATCACTATGTGGGAAGATTACCGACTGGCCTGTTAAAACGCAAATTATAATCGGGCCTGTTTTAGATCCATCAGTTATGGTGATGAAAAAAAATTACTCGCCATCTCATTGTATGTGCCTTTAGAGAGAAATGCACGGATTACATAATGAAAGAGTTTCTATTTTCGATTTGAAGGATTTCGTTTTAAAGTAGTAATTTAAAGCTTTCTATATATTTTTATCATGTCTGAGTTTAGGTTCATCATTGTGAAGCGCTCCTGTTCAAGCCAGAGACGGCAGAAAGCGTTTGTTTTCTTTATTTTATAAAAGCACAACATTTGGTTGATATTGTGAGTGGACACAAATAAAAGTAGACCCTTTACAGTTTGGAATGACGTATTACTCTACAACCAAAAAGTTTTGTGTGTGTGTTCAGCTGTTGCGGAAGGACAGACGTTCCTCTCGTTGATAGCAGAGGATTGGATCCTGCCAGAGCTTGATGGGGCGACGCGGAATGAAAAAGTTTTTTTTAGGAGTCGTGGTAGTAGAGGCGGCGCAACTATAACGACATGTGAATAATCCCATCCACTCTAGAGCGGTACTGAACTGCAGTGGAAACGCAAACCGTGCCGTGCCGTACTGAGAGATGTGTTTTCAGCCGTTTCTTGAAAATGATTAAGGACTCCGCTGCTTGTATTGAGTTGGGCAGGTCATTCCACCAAGGGGGAACAGTTGGTGTAAAAGTCCATGAAAGTTTTATCATCGGTAGAATGCAAAATGTTTCAATACAAGCATTTCAGTCAAATGTAATTTATGCAATATTTCAAACTTTTAACCCACTTGGGAAAATCAACCCATGGCAACGGTTTAAAAGTAGCCCAATTCTGTGGAAAAAAACGAGGACTTGGCAACCCTGCATCCAACAAGAGCTCCAGGAGTCGGCTTTGACTGATCACAGGTCGAGAATAAGGAGAGATGACTGACAAGACCATGCTGGAGTATTTGCTGCTCAACAGATCCTGAACTCATTGACAAATATCTGATCTTGTAAGATGTGCTCCCTATTCACAGAGTGCATGTGATCGCGAAATCGAAAGTGAACGTGAACAGCACGAACGCTCATTCAAAAGGGATTTAAATACTGAGAGCGGCTCCCTGATGCGGCAAAATGATATACAATATTAGAATGTTTAAAGGAGTGAACACGAAAATCGCGAGAGCGAAACGCATGTTGTGGGAGCAGGCGGCAATGGTCAGATTCAGCGGGAGCGAGATTAAGAAAACAGCCAAATCCCGGACATTTT
>NW_015549638.1:413659-416390 GCF_001515605.1 Sinocyclocheilus anshuiensis
ATAAACTCGCAATTGCGAGTTAAAAAGTCATAATTGTGAGATGTAAACTCGCATCTGAGAAAAAAAGTCAGAATTGCGAGTTTTTATCTCAATTGTGAGTTTATATCTTGCAATTCTGACTTATAAACTCACAATTGCGAGTTATAATCACACAATTATAGCTTTATAACTGGCAATTGTGAGTTTATATCATGCAATTCTGGCGTTATAACTCGCAATTGCAAGGTTATATCTCACAATTCTGTGAAAAAAAAAAAGTCAGAATTTTGAGAGTCGCAATAACCTTTTTTTTTTTTTTTTTTTTCAGTGGCGGAAACGGGCTTCCATACTTAAGAAATCCCAGCCGGACGCATTTTTTTTTTAGGTCCAAAAAGAGGACATGTCTGGGGAAAGAGGACGTATGGTCACCCTAGTCAAGCATTGTTGCAGAACGCCGTACTGGAGAATCTCTCTCCCTCTGGCTGCGTGAGACAGAGCAGCTCACTCTCTGCAGGCGTGCCTTCTTCACACACAGCTTCAGCTAATAATGGCAGGGCAAAACAGACCGTTTCGAAAGCGTAATTACGTTTTATCCTACTAGAATTGATGCCGACTGTGCTTATCATATTCATAAGTAATTTGCATGTGAAAGTAGAAACGCGTGCAATTCAGACGAAACTTCTGGGCTGACTATAACGTGCACGTTAACTTTCCTCACTAAATGTGTCAGTGGGTCTGACAATAACCTCCACGATGTCATCGCTCGTGTGCTGTGTAATTTGAGTTAACTCGTTCATTTTTGTTATCACTATGGCCATTTGACTTATAGCAGTGTCCAGTGTTTCACATACATTGAATTATTTGTGGCGGCTCGTCACAATAGTACGGAGCCCGGGAAGTCACCTGTAGGAGAAAAAAAAACAATCCGTGGCGTTTTCTCCTAGGTGACTTCCCGGGCTCCGTATGATACAAACTCGCGATTCTGACTTTTTTTCCTCCGAATTGCGTGATATAAACTCGCAATTGCGAGTTAAAAAGTCATAATTGTGAGATGTAAACTCGCATCTGTTGCGACTCCTGCTGGCAGAGAAAGAATTTGCATTTGCAAGTCTGTGAGAGACGCTGGTGTGTGTCAGCAAATGTAAACAAAAAGCATGCTTCAGAACTGTTTTGAGAAGGTGCTTAAGTTTTGAGCCATGTATTATTACTATGAATTAGGCTACTACTACGATTACTATTACTATAAAATTATATCGAAATATCGCAAATGTAAATATCGCAACAGTGTGCAATATCATTATAATTTTAATAATGGGCTACTTGAATCAAAACGTTGCAAAAAGTCAAAGTTTTAGTTCTACGCATATAGCAGAGAATTGCTTGACGTTAAAAAGAGTTAAGTGCAATAAGTTGCAGAAAACTACTCTTTGCCATCTCGTCTTGCTGTCTGACTCACACCTGAAGCGCGCGCACAAACCGCATCTCGCGCAGCGTCTCTTCAGTTCTGCCGCACACGTATGAAGGTAGAATGACGTCAAAAAGATTTGCATACGCAGGGTAAGAGTTGTGGAAGTGTACATAAGACTGTAAGCGTAAATTAAATTTGCATGCGCAAGAGAAGCTTTGTAAAGGTGTAAATCGCGTTTCAAGCGCAATAAAAATTTTTTTGCAGCATTTTACTGTTATTCTTACGTGTAATTCATGTATTGTGAAACTGCAGCTTCATGCTAACGCAAAATAAATATGATCTGCATGCTTCTGACTTCCATTTTTCCGCGCTTACGCTTTTGGCACGTTTTTTTTGCCAAAAGACGGTCAAAAGCACTGCAAGCCTGTGAACAGTGATTTGCAAGCGAAAACAACAGTTTAAAGAACTGCAAAACGGATTGACTGCATAGAACCAAAATGTATGTGTACAAAACTAACTTTGAACAGACACATACACACAGAATTATGTCAATAGTACCCGTCACTCTCGACGATCATTTTCGTAAACGCAGTGGGTTATAGGGCTGGGTATCGATTCAGAAGATGTCCCGATTCGATTAGATTTCGATTCGGAAGCTCTCGATTCGATTTGATTCTCCATTTTTTTTTATTTTTTTTTTATTATTACATACATGAATATAGTTTTAATACAAATGCTATTGATATTTCTAAACAAAATAGCGGGTCCGCTATGGTATGCGTGACGTAAAAATCGTCATCGGAGAGTGTGCGCGGAGGCTCTGAGCGGACATCCGCGTGCCTCCCATTTTTTGTGACCACGCATACTTGTCCAGTAGCTCAACCAGGTCTCGTAATTTGTCAGTAGGCTACTGCGCATGCGCAGGCTGTGTGAAGAAGCCCGTTGCTACTCGAACCTGTACAATCCGTTGATAAAACAATATAAAGCCAGATGTGCAATAACTCTGGGCAATTCTTTGTTCACGTTTGTTTATTGTTCAAGCCGATCTACTACGCATGTATGGAACACGTCCGCGGAGCGGTAGTATAATTGCAAGTAGTCCGGATTTTACGCGCGGAAAGTATAACACAGGCTTTATGCGTGATATCAAATGCTTCCGCAGATTTATAGTATTACTATAGCATTTCACCTGAGCATTGCGAATCATGCGTATGGCCATGATGGGTCGAGAACGGCGGATCCGACGACTGAGCGGCAACCACATGTGACAGACTGGATTCCGCTTCGTCCACGGTGAAAGTTGATGTATTCCCTCAGCGACCAGCACAGATCAGCTCTAGGAAT
>NW_015549638.1:416443-417901 GCF_001515605.1 Sinocyclocheilus anshuiensis
CGTTTTAGGTAGGTGTGGCTGACTCTTAACTTTTATAAAGAATATCTCTTTGGATTTGAGACTTTAGTCTTTGCAACTTTACAGATCTTCTTTATGCACCAAGAGCTTGTAACACTCCAAAGAGAAAGGAAAAATTGAAATCGCATCATATGACCCCTTTAAATGTGCTGAAATAAATCCCGGAAAAGATCAATTCGCGTCTTTTGAGAATCTTTCTGAGTTTTTCAGATTTTCATTTCAAAATTTAAAAGGCAGCTACTCTGTGTGTGTCATGTATAAAGAGGTAGTTTGTACTGCGAAAATTAATATTATAAATATGGAAAATTAATGTTTTTTTTTTCTACTCGCTAGGCCTATAGTATGCCGATGACAATGCCATCGTCCATCGCCGATGGCTGACAGACATCACGATGTTGAGCCGGCATCGTGACCCCCCCCCATACCCCCCGTAATCTGCTGCAAGGAAATTAAGTGTACTACGGAACCCCTAAAGGGAATAAATAGCCTACGAGATGGGAGGATAAAAAAATATATATTTTCTCTCGAAATGATATCGTTGGGTAATTATACTAAATTGCGGGCATCAGAGAGCCGCTACTAATATGCAGGGCATTGAAACCGCTTTCGAATGCGCGCTCTCATTTTACTTTCGCTTTCACTTTCGAGATTCGTGATCACACGGACTCTATACTACGGAGCGGCAGTACCTACCACACATTTTACAAGTTTAGATATTTGTCAGTGGTGCTCAGTATCTGCAAATTATTCGCCATTGTCCTATCATTCATCTCTCCTTACTCTGTGTATGTGGTGAGTGAACTTTCATGTACTTTAATGTAATAGTCTACCGCTAGCAAACGGCTAACCATGTCCCTTGAGTGGCTCTGCAGAACGCGTTGTTTGTTTTCCATGCCTTTCTGCAAACAGATTCACGCTTCGGGCACACCCCCTAACCCCGCCCCCCGATGTCATCGTCCATCACGATGTTTCACTGTAGACATCGTCCGATGGTAATTTGGTATAATTTGTATATACTTGAATATATGATTTATTTTAATCATTTTTAATGATTTATTTTAATACGTTTGTTTATAAATGGATTACATTTATAACCAACTTTTCATTTTAGTTGAATCCCCTTTTTTTTTTATATTATTTATTCATTCATGTTTTTTTAATCACTTTTTCCCCCCTAAATTTTTCCATAGATCCCCTAGCACTCTCTTGTGGCCCCCTGGGGGTCCACGGACCCCATTTTGAAAACCGCTGACTTAAACGAATGATTGAATAGGAAGTTACGGGTCTAGGAGTTGTAGGATAAAATGTGAGCAGTACAAGGCTGTTTTCATAGTGGGTTTGGTCCCTTTATTGAGGAAATACTTTCTTGTGAAGAGGAATGTCTGCTTCAGCTGCCGTGTGTTTGTGTGAGTGTGTGTGTGTGTGGGTGTGTGTGTGTGT
>NW_015549638.1:418014-456909 GCF_001515605.1 Sinocyclocheilus anshuiensis
GTGTGTGTGTTTTTTGCATTTCTCTTTGAAGATGCTGTCTCTCAGATAGTAATTTCTGAAACATGTGAGTGATGTGACACATCTTTGGCATGTTTATATTGACATACTTCACTCTTATTTTTTGTAAGTTGCATGAATTGTGGCCCATTTAGTTGTCTGATCTTATGTTCAAAATGTTTTGACCAGATTCTGCTCTTTTTTTTTTGTTCCAATAAAACTGGTTTAGAAGCTGTGATGCAAAAGCCACAATTGGGTAAATTGTGGGTAACCAACAACATCATGCCTAATTATTGCAAATTTCCAGAGAGTTGACTTTTATGCTGAACCACGTGTGCTGACGGCATGCTGGTCGGTCTGGTGTAAACCCACAGGACTTGGCTCAGGTCTTTCAGGGTGCTGGTGCTCAATCTGGAACCCTTTCTATAGAAAGGCACTTCCCAGACTGAAAAACCAGCTCTGCAATGGCCCATAAATCTTGCTGATCTGAAATTTGGATCCAGTAATGTCAGAAAAGCAAAAGCTCAAACTGGCGAAAAATAAGCAAAATCAAAAAAAATTGCTCTATGTACAGTATGATGCATTGTATATAGTGGCTCTGGTTTTTGAGAATCAAGATGCTCAATTTTATTTTGGATAGTGGTAGTGGGGACCAAAAATTATGCTACAGTAGTGAAATTAAAAAAATGTTAAAAAATCATCTGAAATATCGAGAGGTGGTTCATTGCCGAAGAAATTTACAAAAAATGGTTTAATTTGTCACTTGAGAATGCAACATCCTCAAAGCATACTACGTATGCTTACCCATACTCACTTACCCATTTTCTGTAAATTAGATATAAGATATAGCATACCACGTTCACTTGCCCATTTTCTGTAAATTCATTTCAGTGCATCACTAATATTGAATGTTAAAATATGTTCTCAAAATATGTAAAAATGACTGATGTACTATTTGTATTTGTGTTCAGGTTATGTATTACAATAGTCAGGTTTTTTTTCATAATTTAAATTCAGTTTGTCCGAGTCTCTATGAAACCTCAAACCCATTTTGTCCACAGACCCCGTTTTTCACATGCTGAGTCTGACATTGGCAGAAACTTTATAGGCATGAGGATGTTATTTTCTGTGGACTAAGGAAAGTTTTTTTTTTTTTTTTCTTTCTTTCTCTTTCTCTCCATCCTGCTGGAATGCTGTGATTTTATGAATTTTTTTTTGAGTAGGCAGCGTTCCAGATCAACCCCTGTGAAGGCCCCTAACTGAAGCTCATGCGCCTTCACGATCTCCTCCTGCCCCTCCTAACACATTCTTTCCTCCTCCACTTTACTGTTTTCACCATTTCTCCTTGGTCACATGGTCGTGTTTGTGGAGCAGGGCTCGACTCTAGGGAATGTGACTGGATTTGCATTGTTCGTGCTTTGTCCCACTCCGAAAGTCTGTGTTCTCAATGCCTCCAGTCCCTAATGCCACTATCTCAGTGGCACTTTGCATAAGCATTATTGATTTTTCATTTCACTGCCTAAATTAACTTCATTGTTTTATCCAAATAAACATTTGCTCCTGCAGTTACATGCTAGGCACATGTTTTCTTCATAGGGCTTGTTTTTAAACTCCACCCAGCTGTTTCTCATACAAGTAATAGTGTGTATGGGCTGAGGGGATGTAAAGAATGTACCCATATTTTCCTTTGAAAACTAGCTTGTGTTTCAGAGCAGGCAGGGCACTATATTATTCTCTTGTATCTTGTTCCAGTGTGTAATCGGGAGCCTGTCAGGCATGTTTAGACACCTGTTGCTTTAACAAGTTCAAATACTTTACCATGATGTCATTTTAACATGCAACACTACAGCTTTGCAAAGTGCATGTGAATACTAAACTACTGTATTCACTTTGTAAAGATAATGTGACTTTTCTTCACAGAAAGCCACCAGGAAAACTGACAAAGTTCGTCCAGAGGATGTTGATGTCATTGATTTGAGCAACGAGGCTTTGAAGGACCTGTTACTAAAGTATGGCCTGAATGCTGGACCCATTGTTGGTGAGCCGTTTTTGAGATTCAAACTCACCATGAAGTGTAAATATTTGCAGATATTGTAACGTTTCAACAGTGGGCCACCAAAAAGTACTTGGAGACTTAAAGGAACACGCCACTATTTTTGAAAATAGGCTCATTTTCCAACTCCCCTAGAGTTAAACAGTTGAGATTTACCATTTTCGAATCCATTCAGCCGATCTCCGGGTCTGGCAGTAGCACTTTTAGCTGCAGCTTAGCATAGATCATTGAATCTGATTAGACCGTTAGCATGTTCAGAGCAGCTAGCCATTGATTCTTTCGTTCCTTGTTTCATAGAATTCCAACGAAAAACATGATGGTAGAGTACACCTTCGACTTACTATCACAGCCCTTTACAATGCACATAACCATGGCTAATCGCACACCGGTAAATCCAGCCAATAACCAATTTGCCGGATGCAACTCTGCAACTACACAAACTTAGTGCCGGTCACGTTGGAAGTTACCTAGCTGGGGCCTATTTCAGGTGCTGCGTAATATCATTGCGCCTGCTGCACCCATGGTATGGCAGCAAAGTTCCTTGATTGTTATACCGGAATGAGAGTATAGTTCCTAGCCATATCGGCCTAGAAAATCGCAACTTTTCATTTTCCGTCGGTCTTAGTACACGATGTAACCACAGAAGAGTCAAGTTTTAAATAGGAAAAATATTCGAAACTCTTTGCTGCAGCTAAAAGTGCTACCGCCAGACCCGGAGATCGGCTGAATGGATTCGAAAATGGTAAAACTCAACTGTTTAACTCTAGAGGAGTTAGAAAAGGAGCCTATTTTCAAAAATAGTGGCGTGTTCCTTTAAGCAATACTCCATTGTTTTATATAACAAAATATCAAACCAAGTGGCATTTATTTTAAAGACATATAGCACAACAAATACAAACAAGTTAAATGATAAAACAATACATACACAGTTAAAAATTAAGAGATTATGTATTTTGACTTGTTCTGGTTGTCAAATGCTGGTAGAAAATAGTTAATGTATGTGTGTGAACCACACCTATTGAAATACCCCTCCCCAAAAAAAACTCATGCAATATAACGTAATATACACACAAAATGTCACATTGCAAAACAACCACCCAAAAATGTTTTCGCTTCTGGAACAATCCAGCTGTCTTGTGGTATTGTGCAAGACTATCAGTAAATCAGCAGTTTAGCCAAGCATGCAGCTTTGCGTGTTTATCCAACTCTGGCCTGAATAGTCATAATGTCCTTAAATGGATGTTGGAAAGCTCCTCAGATAATGCAGCAGACTTTCTTACTGCTTGTTATGAATAGGACCGAACCCTTTGATGATGCCAAAGCGATTTTGATCTGAATCAGATTCTAAACCAAAAAATATATTTCAGAAATATTGTGTCATGATCAGAAGAAATTTACTGATTTGACACTGACATTAACCAATGTCTTCATCACATCAGCATCCACTCGGAAGTTCTACGAGAAGAGGCTTCAGAAGCTGTTAGATCAAGGTCCTCCTGAGACTGTGGCCCCTCCCTCAGAGACATCGCAGACAGATGGCAGCCAGAATGGCAACACCAACTCAGACCAGTACAGCGACAAGGAGGAAGGTAATGGACAAACAGATCCCTTTATTTAGGCACATACTTATAGAAATACATTTTCAAAAAATGCTCTTTTGATTGTTTGTCAGAAACGGTAGCTCCAGCCCCTGAGTTTGTTCCAGAACCTGAACCGGAAGTAGAGGCCGAGTCGATTCCAGTTGTGGAGAGACCAATCAGGAGCAGAGGGAAAGCGCCAGTGACTAGCAGAACACGCAGTGGCCAGCACAACAGGGTGAGGAGGAAACCTGTGCATTGTGCTTGCTTGTGCTTTTCCTTTTCCTTGTTTGCTTCTTTTGTACATCTGCCAAAAATGCATCTGTTAAATCAAATTGTTTAATCCGTTTACCTGCAACAAAGGAAATGTGCTGTTGTGTCTAGTAGTGGTTGAGCTATGTCGATATCTCGGGAGCCAGGTGGCAGATATACACTACTGTTCATATACAAGATTGTTGTAATGACGGCTGAAATTTTAGCTGTTCCATCACAGGAATAAATTCCATTTTAAAATGTTTTTAAACATTAGCTTGGTTTTTCCTCGGAATGACTTTTCCAGCATTGATTTAAATTTAATTTAGTTGGGCTTAATTCTGGTATGTAATGGCTACTTTTCACAATTTAAAAATGAAATTCGTTCAGAAATGCATCTCATTACAGGAGTAAAATGATTTGCGAATATCAGCGCACAGAAATAGTCCAATTCCTGTCACTTTGCACAATATTTGTTCAACATTCACGTAAATATATGAAAGCCAATTAGTTTCAATCAACTGATGAGTCTGGTGGTTGGTTTTTAAAATTGACACAAAGGCAAACTACAGCTTCTGTTAAAGGGGTCATATGATGCGATTTCAATTTTTCCTTTCTCTTTGGGTGCAGTTAGTTTAAGGCTGATTGTCTAATATCCGCAAATTAATCAGCCAGGCCAAAGTTATTAGTGTGTGGCAAATGAAGCAAAATCTGCAGACTGAAGATATGTTCACATGATGTCAATAACAGTTAGCACTCCCACTGTCTCATATCCCTTCCCTTTTTCACTTTAGCTTCAACTTGGCCCAGACTTAATCCTCTTTTATCTTCTTATTCCCTCGCTTCCTCCGGACACGCTTGGCTTTCCCATTCCTGTGTGACTTTACTCAGTTTTGCATCTCTATGTAGACTTATTCAGGTCAATTGTAAATAAATAGCCAAGAGAATTCTCTCATCAAAGACTTCTTACTTTCAGAGGATCTTGATTTGGTCAAGCTGTTCAAGGCAGTACAATCGTTGTATCCTGTCGCCCTTTACTCTTTAAAAAAATAATAATAATAATAAAAAAAAAAAAAAAACAGTTCTTTTGTCTCTAATACAAACAGTTGCAATTTTTTTCCCCATGTGGCATCCCCACCTGCATATTTTCCCAGCATTATCTGTTCGGGGTTCAGTAGCACCACTTTGTGTAGAAGAGATTTGACCTACTGCAGGTGGTCACATGACTGCTCTATATTTGAATGTTGTCATACCTGCTGGCAATATCAGATAAGCTCCATACACATGTATGAAAAGTTCTAGACCTTTTGTTGTGTGATGTGTAGGAGGATGAAGATAAGGAGGAGGAAGTTTTGAACATTAAGAGAAAGTTGAAGAGATGTTCTCACAGGCTGGATCAGATGGTTCCTGCAAGCGACGACACTGTGACATAAGCTGTGGTTATGATATTAATGTGCATCACCTGGTTTCTGGGTGTGGTGATTAAAGTTAAAAAACACATTTGGGTTTGCACACGGGTGGACAGGGTTTGGTTGAGCTCATATTTGTTTCACAAATGAGCCAAGGCTATAATATACTTTGTTACTCAATGGTAAGCAAGGTTTGTATGCATGTGTGGTGTTTTCAGGAGAACTCTGAGCTCTCATCAGCAGAATACTTCTCTGTTTCTCAAGACAAGAGATGAACAGGACTTGTGGTAGGTGGCCATGACCCTAGCATAGTGCCAACTGCCTAAATTATTATCCTGATCATGCTTTTATCCTTACATTAAAGGCAGCAAGAAAAGAGCCCCGACCTTTGCTCACAGACAGGATGTCAAAGCGTTCATCTAAGACTGAATCTCTGAGACGATGCAGTGCACCAGTCCGCTCATTTCGGCCTGATTTTAATGAGGTTCCTGTCACTGATAAGGTGTCATTCTACTTAAAAAAAAAAAAAACCTTGCCTGAGATTTTTTTTTTATTATTTACTCACCCTCAAGCTATTCCAAACCTGTGTGAGTGAGTGTCTTCTGTTGAACACAAAAGATGATATTTTGAAGAATTTTGGTAACCAAAGAGTTGCTGGAAGCCATTAACTTCCATAGTATGGATAAAATACAATGGAAGTCAATGGCTACCAGCATTTGGTTACCAACATGCTTCAAAATATCATCTTTTGTGTTCAACAGAAGAAAAATTCATATAGGTTTGGAACAACATGTCTCTGTTTGTTTGGAAATCATGTCTCATAGGATTTTTCTGAGCCCTCGGTAGTGAAGGAGGTCTCTATTTCTCTGGTGAGGATGAAAGCACAATCTTTGGTAGGTCCAGAAGAAACCTCACACATGAATATGAGCTAGTGCCACAGTGTTTCTTATGGTGTCATATTAAAGGCAGAACCAAAGGATCCCAAACCCTCAAAGCGCTCCTCTATGTCTGCGACTGACTGGCCAGAATCACTAAAACGTCACAACTCTCCTTACCAGTCAACTGCATCTGGTTTACATAGCGCCACTCCCATTGACAAGGTTCCAACCTTCTATAAATCTTCCATGTCTTTCAACTTGAGAATGAAAGCGTCATGTTTAATAGAGACGGTAATTCTTTTTTTGTGTCACTCTTCTCTATAGTTTGATGAGAATGCCGCTGAAATCACTTCTCCTCCAGTTAGAGTATCCAATCGAGAGCCGCTAGTTTCCCTGCTTAACACTGCTTGTGTTGAGGTGATGATACACATGCGTCCATCTTTAGTGATTGCTTTTAGCTCTAAATCACCATTTTGTACTTTTGTCCATCTAGTCGGCCTCAACATGCATATTTGTGCAACATAAAGGATCTTAATTGAAATGTTCATGATCTCAGGTGGATGGCCAGGGTATGCAGGACATGCTGAGCTGTAGATCTGCGAACCGTGCTCCTGTGGTATGTCTCGCGGCAATCCATACCCGTTTGAAACATTCATTTTTAGTAGCTCATGAGGTTCTGTTTCTTCTCTGAAGGCGCAGGATGTCAAATCTGTCACTGTATCGAAGCTTTCAAAGCCTCATTTGAGTCCAACCAAACCTTCCAAACCCTTGATAGACATGGTGAGCCGTCTTTCACCTTCCTATGATGGCCAAAGAGAGGTTTTCCCATCACACTCAATTTCTTTTAGGGATTCTGCATCCCATACGGCTTCAGAGGACTCTCTTCCTGTCTCGTATGACATTTCCCAGGTTTGCAGTTGATTCATTGTTGGATATTTGTTTTGGACATGGTAATAGGTTACAATGCAATTGTAATTTACATTGTTGGTTTATCAGGAGAGCTTTGGCTCACCAAAGACTGAGTCCAAGACTAGACGGTCCAAAATCACCTCTGTCTTTTACCAAATCACTTCTGTCCGAGGATTTGATAGCAGCCAGAAGGAGACGCCAAAGTCAGCAACGGTAATTTCATGAGCTGTGTGGGGTTTGGCTCCACAGGTGTGTAAAGGTGATGAGGAAATGTGGGATTCAAGAGTCACTTAGATTAAGCATGACTGTGGTGTTATATAACACCTTTCTTTATTTTTTTAAAGTGAAAGCTGTCAACATGGATTTTCAATATCGCAACACTTGTGGTGGTGCTATACCCTGCCCCAGTGTTCACGTCTTTGTGGCTCTGTCTTTGTGCGCAGGTTGAAAAGGTGTCGGCTATTGATCAGACCCCGAGGACGGTAGAGAGAGATGTGCTTAAAGAGATCTTTCCCACTGAAAACCTCAACACCCCTACTGGAATCAGGTATGGAGGAAAGAGGTTTCTAGCATGCACACTGATCAAACACTAATAAGGGTGTCCAAGTCTTTAAAAATCTGGTTTAAAACGCCCCCTAAAAAGCTATACAATTTTAAAGAAATTATGCATTTGATTATTAAGTATCAAATGGTGAAACCAAGTAAAAAGTAATAACCTATTCTCCTTAGACCTTGAATATGTGTGAGTGTACAATTAATAAATAATCTCAATCATTATTTTGCTAAATGCATTTAAGGTAAAAAGTTCTATTTTTCATTTATTATTATTATTATTATTATTTATACAAATATAATTTGATTCATAAATATCATTAGGATTTTTGGAGTCACTCCACATGAATTTTTATTTTATTACATTTAACCCAAACCAAACTGATATTCTGAAATATCAATATAATTTTATATTTTGAGAGATTTTTTTTGTCTGCCTATTCGCCACATCACATGACTTCCATTTGGTGGATGCATGTTTTTCAGATATTTGCTAATTTTATATATATTTATTTATTTATTTATTTATTTACTTATTTATTTATTATAATAAACAACTTAATTTCTTTTCAGACAGTTGTATCACCCTGACTTTTTTTAGTTTGTCTCCCAATAAATATCAAAAGTATTAACATACTTATCATAAAAGAGGTTTATTCAAGTGATTGTAGGCATTGGTTGCTTTTTTCAAAATAAAAGAATTCTGAGCAAAATGAGTGTTATGAAAATATATACACACAAACAACAGATAAGTTCCAATAAAAGATAAGTAGCAAAAGATTGCAAATAAACATAGAACTATAAATGTATTTTTTTTCAAACATGCGTAAAATGGACAAAGTAAAATAATTTTTGTAAAAGTGTGTCTTGTTTATATCAAAAAATCTTCTAAAACAAGGTACATTTCCTTGAAGCAAAATTTTTCTAAATATTTAAGACTTATTTTCAGAGAATCCATCTTAAATTTAAGTTCATTTTTCAAATGTATTTTTAGTGCCACCTGTCGCCGACCAATCAGAGGAGCAGCTGGCCGGCCCCTGGTCGGCGACACATGGCTGGACGAATCCCGTCTCCGTCTTAAGGAGCTCAGAGAAACCAGCTCCTCCTCCACCTACACAGAGACCCGATCCGTTCCACATGTGGCCGCCGTCCCTCTAACCTCTTCCAAGCCTGCGGCGCCCCCTGCTGTGAAGAGCAGAGCGCGGCGCAGCCTGCCAGTGTGGGTGCAGCTTCTGCTGCTCAGTGCGGTCGCTGGATTCCTTTTCTTTGTCTACCAGGCCATGGAGACTGATGAGGTTGGACTCTTCAAGCAGAGCGGAGCAGATGATAGCACCAGCAAATGAATGTCATGCGGATCGCCCCACTCTTTGCCCTCTTTATCGTACTCAGCCAGTGCATCTCTTTGTTGACTCGGCAGCCGTGGACTTTTACCTGCGATCTTTATAGATTCGTACAAAGACAAACCCAGAGCTTTTGCATCATATGTCTGCTCATGCTCTCTTCCAAATTAACCGGTTTAGAGGAATAAAACCTGGTTATGGTTTTAAAACGGTGACTTTTCTTGCCTTTCTATGTTGAGTGAGTGAGTGTGTGTGTTTGTTTGTTTTGTTTTTTCATTTGTACTTTATTTTACAGAATAATGTTGGTGCTGTCTATGAATGGGAGTCTGAGTTGAAGTGCTGAAGGAGTTGGCTAAATACACTTGTTTTGTTTGTAAACTACATTTAGCGTCTACTTGTGACAATATTTTTGCATTTATTTTCACATGTAGCATCTATCCATCTTAACATTGATGCCCCTTGTAGTATTTATGTATGTTGTTGAAATACAAATATTTTCAATAAACTGTTTTGCAATGTAAGGTCATTTAATATTTTTTTATCATCATTTTAATCACTTAACTTTTATTAATTCGAGATCTTGGAGTTGCAAGTAATTTTATAAAATGTTAATCAATTTGCATTAACATTTAATTGAGAGTTTGCAAGAAGAACTAGACTGTCTAGTTCTAAACAAAAATATTTTGAAAAATGTTTTCTCAATTTTGGAAAATGTATTCTGTAAATCGTCTTTTTAAAACAAAAATGTGGGTTAATAAACATTGCAAGATCTTTATACTTGTTGTTACATTAGTAGAATTGGACAACGTGTAAAACGCCCGCCATTATGCCCTTTACTCTGCTTTTAAGACATATATTTACGAATCAATATTCTGAATATGTATTTATTTTCCATTACAAGGTGCTGTGGATTTGTGAGGTGAAGCTTGGAAGGTTCAGGTACTTTTTATGTATATGACAGAATATGGTTTAATAAAGCAGTTTACCTCCTTATCAATTTCAGTTTGGTTTATTTTTTTATGTCTGTAAATGTTTAACCTAAATATTCTTAACTAATTGTGTTGTCTAACGGGTGAGAGAACGGGTTTACGGCACTACATTGCAGTTCTTCACAGAGACACTGGAAAGTCTGACCTCACTTTGATCTGGTATAGGTAAGGAGGATATAACTGCACGGCCCCGTGCTCTGATCCAGGAATAGACCGTCTCATTGAGTTTAATCGCCTTATAGCAGCCTCTACTGTGCGTAATAAGCTCACGCACGCTACCATGAGCTCAGGTTTGCAGTGAGACTCAACCATCAGTTGCTACAATTTAGTTGGACACATATTTGCACCAATAACTCAATACACAGAGTGGTGTAATTGACAATTTGCTGTGTGTTTTTTTAAATTTTTTATGAATGCTAGTGTGGCCCACAATTCCTCTTCAAATGGATTGGTGTTCACTCAGTGCGATGACGTCACAGAAGGTCACGGAGGTCATCTGATGTTTTAGATTGGCCTGCCGCTGATGCACCCAGGAGGCGCCGTTTCTTTACAACCGTCAAGTGAGTGCACTACTTCTTTCAATATGAATTTCTGAAAAACTTGAACGAGAGAGACATACTGTTTCTCAGCAATGTACTTTTGTTTGATTTTAATTGTCACCTGTCTGTTTTCGCAGTAAACCCTGGTGAAAATGTTCCCAACCCCCATAACACAGCTGGCACGGTCGAATCCTTTCCAGGCTCCTCTTTTCTCCATTAAACCAGACCAGCAACAAGAGCCTGCAGATAAAACGCAAACTTGCTGCAGCAGCTTATGATGGTAAGAAGTTCTTCTTTATCTCCTGAATTGGAAAGTTGGTTGCGAAAAGTAGTAGACTTCTGTCCAAAATAGATTATTTTTTAGTTTTTGTATTCTTTGTTTGTACATATTTCAATATTTATTTTTTTCTTCGATTTCTTTTATTTTGTCCTCATGTTTTTTTTTTGTTTTTTTTTTTGTTATTTTGTTAGTATTTTTAGGTTGCTTTTTTGTTTGTGTTGTAAGATTTTTGGAAAGGTTGCTGGTATTGTGACGATGCTCGGTGAAATTCCGCTACTGTATTTAAAGTGCACTCGGACTGTCAGAATGCTCGTCATTCCATTCGTATAGAATGAACCTCCTCCACAAGGATTACACTCAGGGCTAATAGACTTGACCTTGTCATTATTGGCTGTTAATTCCTAGACGCTTTTTCTCAAGAAAATATTGCACTTGAACATGAAGGACAAAAGAATAGTTGACCCAAATATCATTATATACTTCTTTCGCCCTTCTTCCATGGGACACAAAGAGAGAAATTTTTGTGCTGATTGGTGTCTTCTATCCAATTACAATGAATGAGGACAAAGCATGCAAAATCATCCTGATTGTAGCTCTAATGGTTTGTAAAGAATATGTATGTAAAGTTTCCTGCAGTCTTGCCATAGTTTTGTGTTAAACGCAATCTATTCAGGTATTTAGTGTTAACCGCTGTAAACGGTTCATTGAATTAGTAAGTTGAACTCGACAAAGGCACAATATCTGATTCATGACTAAATCATTCAGAATTTGCGAACTGGATCAGACTCAAATGAACAATTCATTCTCAATTCATACAACGCTACATCTGTTATGAACTAATGATTGTGCCATTCAGAACTCCATCTTATTTCACTTCCTTGGACTCCAAACACATTCAATTGGCTTCAACTGACTTAAGCTCAATGTGTTTTTCCTGTGTTTTATCACACACAGAGTATTGATGTTTGTGATGAATTTTGTGATGTTAAATATGTGCTTTTGTCCCTCAGATGCAGATGTGAGCTGTGAATATGGGTCAAATAAATATTACGCCTTCTGCGGTTTCGGTGGGGTTTTGAGCTGTGGTCTCACACACAGCAGTCGTGCCCCTCGACCTCATTAAATGCCGCATACAGGTGTTTGTTTTGCTTCTCTAATATAACATTAAAACTATATGTGTAAAAACTAAAGAAGTTACCTACTTGTTTTGACTTGAGTTTGTAGCCAGACTTTGGGAAATGCCTGTTTTCTTCCAGGTGGACCCGGTTAAGTACAAGTCCATCTTCAATGGTTTCTCAGTGACCCTGAGAGAGGATGGCTTTAGGGGTCTGGGCAAAGGGTGGGCTCCTACATTCATTGGTTACTCCATGCAAGGCCTTTGCAAGTTCGGTTTCTATTAAGTCTTCAAGGCCCTGTACAATGACATGCTTGGAGAGGTGAGTCTCTACTTTCGAGATACAATGAAGATTTGCAAAGATCTCCCAGAACTGCCAGATCTGCAAAGAAGTCCCAGAACACCTATTTTTGCATATTTGTTTATGATCACTGCTGTTGTTTGTTTTGGTCTGGTGAGCAGGAGAATGCTTATTTGTGGAGGACATCAGTGTATCTGGCCGCATCTGCCAGTGCTGAATTTTTTGCCGATATTGCACTGGCTCATCCAAAGTGCGCATCCAGACGCAGGCCGGCTATGCTAACACCCTGAGAGAGTGCGTCCCCAAAATGCATGCTGAGGAGGGGCTAAAAGCGTGAGTAGATACTTAACCCTCTGGCATTTCTCACTTAGGGGTCACACTTACAATCCTCAGAGGTCTAAAGAGACCAAATAAGATTTTTTTTTGTTAATTAAATGAATGCTATATTTTGTTTTCAGTAATATTTATTCTTTAATAAATATTTCATGGTACTAGACCATATTTACCTCTAAATTATACACCATTTATTTCTATATCAAATAATGCTAAACAAATGTAATATTTTTTCCAATTAATACATTAAGTTAAAATGAAGCAAAAGTATTTTCTAAATGTGTATATATAGGGCTATATAGTGTATAAAAATATTGTTCTATATATAATTTATACATGGCTCTGTGTATGCCCTATTTGCTTATAAGAGTATTTACAGATATAATTGTTTGTTTATTAGGTTTTGTGTTTGAATGTATATAGGCATTATGACACAAAAAATTGCTCTGTATTTTCATATTTCCAATTCATTTCCTATGACATAATTTTTGCCCAAGAAAATCACAAGTGACCCTTTAACCTGTCTTTTTCAAGTTGTCAAGTGCTACAAAAATTGAATTTCGTACCATTTCAAAATTGAAAAAATGTAAAAATTCAAAATGTAATTTTTTTTTTTCTTGTGCTTTGTGAAATGGCCAAAGACCACTAGAGGGTTAAGGCTGACCAAACTATATCAAATGACTGTCGTGGTAATTTTTGCCCAATAAAATCACAAGTGACCCTTTAACCTGTCTTTTTCAAGTTGTCAAGTGCTACAAAAATCGAATTTCGTACCATTTCAAAATTGAAAAAATGTAAAAATTCAAAATGTAATTTTTTTTTTTCTTGTGCTTTGTGAAATGGCCAAAGACCACTAGAGGGTTAAGGCTGACCAAACTATATCAAATGACTGTCGTGGACTGCATTACACTCTTAAAAATAAAGGTTAACTTATTTAATCAGTATCAATAGTTCTATGAAGGAAATGTAATATTCATTAAACCTTTCCAGGTGCTTGGAAAACATTTTTTAGATTATTAAAATCTCCACACTAGCAAAAAAATACTCATTTTAAGATTCGTTCACTGTTTTTGGGGGAACCCAAAATTGTCATGGCTGTGAAAAGCCTCTTTTGGACCCTTTATTTTTAAGAGTGTACCCATGAGGCCCTTGAGAGGACTCTGCTGGAGTCTTAATTGTGGGTGTTATTGTCTGTGCAGGTTCTATAAAGGTGTTTATCCCTTGTGGCTGAGGCAGATCCCCTACACCATGATGAAGTTTGCCTGTTTTGAGCGAACCGTGGAGACGCTGTACAAGTACATAGTACCAAAACCACGCAGTGAGTGCTCCAAACCTGAGCAGCTGGTGGTGACCTTTGTTGCTGGTTATATTGGTAAGTTAACCTCAAAAGTTGTTAGGCCCTTAGATACGAGTTTAGAAACATTTAGACGTACCTTTTAGCATGATATGTCTCTGTAAAGAGTGCCGGCTCAAGTTTGCATCGAATGATATAGATACTTCTAAGCTGTGTTGTATGTCTGTCCTCAGCTGGAGTGTTCTGTGCTGTGGTGTCCCATCCCGCTGACTCTGTGGTGTCCGTACTGAATAAAGAGAAAGGCAGTTCAGCTGTTGAGGTGGTGAAAAGGCTGGGACCCGCAGGTGAGTCACTGCATATGCATATATATAACACTTAACAGTCAACAGCTGATGATCAAATAACAGCGAAAAAAAACCTGAGGGGTTTGTTTTGCCATAATGTCCAGCATATACTGTACACTATCTTGCTTATCACATGATTACTTACCAAATAAATACATTCATAAACATAAAATACTGATTTCAATTGGAATTATTTTATTACGTAAGAAGAAAAGACTGGAGTGGCTAGGAGAAAACTGTAATTTATACATTTTAATGGCCATTATAAAATAATATTTCACCACAGAATATCACGACTGACCAAGCAAAATCAAGTACATTAAAAGCAATTATTATACTTTGTCACTTTAGATATTTGTAGGTGAAATATGTTTTTCTGTCGTCATTCCTGTCACATTAGTAGCGGGTTAATAGGAGCTCTGTTCCAAGAAAACATTGTTACATGACCAAATGTAATCTGGAGTCAATTTGTGGATGATTTCAACTGAAAAAAGTTTATTATTTGCCTGATCTTTATTTTATGACAAACAATATTAAATAGTATTTGCAATTTATGTCAAAAGACTTCCCTGTGGTAGATTGATTGATTGATTTATGTTTAGCAAAATGTACTTGTTTTTATAATTAAACATTGAGATATATATTTAAAAAATAAGTAAAACATTATACTGAATCAATTTTGCCCTCAAAAAAACAGAAAGCTATTCAGATTGTTTAGGCATGTATCTCAAGCATGTCTTTGTATAATATTGTTAATTCCCCCATCAAATTGATTGATTGATTTATTTTATTTGTTAAAAACTGTTTATACATGGTTATTGTTATTATATTGCTCATAAAAAAAAAACTTTAGACCTTGAAGCACCATTTCACTGAGGTTGCAGAGGGATGTAATACTCTTTATTACCAAAAGAGGATGCTGTTGTTCCTGGACTTATTCCCATTAGATCAGCTCAGTATCATAGGGATCTCATTAGAAATTCAAAATGACCCATTCATTTTGTTCTTTTATCTCGGATGATTAATTATTGGCATGTTTAAGTGTCATGAGATCTAAGGGGTAGATTAGCACCGCTTAGTAACAGGTCTATATGTGTGTAATGTATGTTCATATGAGCAATGTTTTTCCCACAGGTGTGTGGAAGGGTCTTTTTGCTCGAATCATTATGATTGGCACACTGTCCGCTCTACAGTGGTTCATCTACGACTCAGTGAAGGTGTACTTCCGTCTGCCCCGTCCACCACCCCCTGAGATGCCTGAGTCCCTTAAGAGGAAGATGGGTCTCCTGGACTACTAGACTCCTTTCTTATCAACAGTATCCTGAATAACTAAAGAAAGGCAAAGATTTTTCCACATTCACCACTTGCAATAAACCCCACAGTCGCTGGAGTGTTTATCATTGATGAAAGCACTATTGAATGATCACTAGATTCTCCCAGTGTCACTGTATGTCTGTATGAATATTAGAGTAAAATCAATCACACACTAAACATCTGTTGATTTTTTATGTGACTCCTGTGTGTTTTGTCAAACTGTTTTGCTCTCAATATGTAACTAAAACCACAAAGACTATTGTATCAATCTTCTGGAAATAGAATTTTGAAAATTGAAAAAGTGTTTTGTCATTATGTGTAGAATTATAACATTTTTCTATAATTAGGTAATATTGGTATGCACATATTTTAGATATGGTTTAAATATATAGGCTTATTTTTATACAATAGAACAGGGTTTAAGTGTTTAAAAAGTTTTTGTTAATTGAAATAAAGCTGAAGTAAAATAATGTTAGATGAAAAACTTAAAACTAAAAAATGAAAGCACCTACCTGAAATAAAATACTAGTTTAAGCTGAAATATTAGAATTACTGAAACTAAATAAAAACTTAGGCTAAATAGAAATATTAAAAAATACTAATAAAAACAACAAAAGCATATAAAAATGTACTAAAATTTAAACTAAACTGAAAATGAAAACTAAAATATAAATGAGTATTATAAAAGCTAATTCAAAACATTAATAAACACTATAATAGTATATACATAATGCTAATGCAAAGATCAATTAAATAAAACTATAATTAAAATTAGAATGAAATAAAACAATTACACGATCTTTAAAAAATATGAAATGTTAATTTTTTAAAAATCAAATTACATGAGAAGCTGTTATGACATTCATATTTTCTGAAAGGGTTAGCATTACGTCAAGTAAACATTTGAGGTCATTCTGGTTCTGCTAACAAAGGGCAAACAAGATGGAAACTCCCGAATACACTTTTAATTAGTTTCATTTATGAATGTTTTCTAGCATTTTTCAGTCACATTCAGAGATGTGGTATCCACAGTGTCTCGATAGCTTTGAGTGGCCTGTAGGACTGATGAACAGATCCCGTCTCATTGTGATGTCACAATGCCCTCGTGTTCTCTCTCCTCTTCTATTCTCATCAGCTTGATGTAAGCAACAGGAAAATAGTGACCCGTGACCTCAATACAGCTCTCAAAGAGAGATCCTGTCAGAGGAACACCAAGCAGAGAGGGGTCATTCACTTCGCAGAGTGTGTCTACATTTGGGACTTCTTTGTGAGAGTGTATGAGTTTTTGAGAGGGAGGGATGGGGATAGTCTGTGTTTGTGTGCTCTATTGTTGTCATTATATCCCATTTGGTTTGTCTTGTTAATGTGGTTTGCAGTGGCAGAGCCGTGAAGTTGAATTCTGAGAAATGAATGCTCTCTGATTTGCTTCCTAGGCTGCTGATGCTGAGGGTCAAAGGTCACGGGGTTCCGAGTTGCATTTCCCTGTAACCTTTTCGCCACAAATGCATTCACACTGTAATGGCTCCACATGCACCTTCACCTCCCTAGTGAGTAATGCAGCATCAAGCCATCAGAAGTGTGTTAAAAGCACATTTCACTGTGCTTTTGGTATATAAATCATACAAACTAGAATGAATAAATGAATCAAAACCCACATGAATGCAAAATACTGCTAGTCCAGCTGGCTATCTTTAGTGAACACATGTGCATAGAGGGTTCAAGCAGCTGTTTGTGAAACTCATGTGATCACGAGCATTGAAATTACACCAGTTAGATTTGACTGTTAGATTTGAGTTTGTCATAGCTTGAAAAACTGAAAAGCAGCAGCATTTGGATGAAACGTTTAATTAGACTTATATAAACAAAATAAAAAATAATATCAACATTTCTACTATATACAGTATACGTATAAATAGCTTCATATTTGACAAAATAATGATTTGGTACTGTTTGTATACATTTATGGTAACACCACAATAAGGTTCCGTTTTTAAACTATATTTAATGTATTAACTAGTATTAACTAACATTGAGCAGTACATTTGTTACCATATTTATTAATTGTTGTTAATGTTAGTTTATTAAAAAATACAACTGTTCATTGTTAGTCCATGTTAGCTCATGTCCATTACATGGGTAACATTAATAGATACAATGTTTAATTTTCTAATAATGTACTAGTGAATGTACCAGGTAATAAATGGAACCTTACTGTAAAGTGTTACCACATTTATAATACTTTGTAAGGCAATAAAGGCAGAACATTTAGGCCAAAAGAAGCAATCAAAACCTGTACAGCTTCACCAGCAAATACCGTCCTCTATGTATTTGTGCATGTGAGTGTGAGCTAATGTGTCTGTCTCTCTATTGTCACAACCCTTGTCTCATAAAGGTCAGTTTGAAATAGTATGCAGTCCTCTCGCCGGATCAAATGGGTTCATTAATAACCAAAGGATTGGCAGCCGCTGTAATATTCCATGAGAGGGATTGAAGAGCCTAGGCACTGGAAAATGAATTACAGGTCTTATTAGTTTAATGAAGAAGAATGTATATATATACATTATTTAACCTATATAAAACTTATATATCAATGTTTCATTGTTGCCAACTCATAGTCAAGACCTTGCTATGGAAGAAATACATATACATTTCTCATGTTCCAGCTGCCCTCATTACCCTAAGAAAAACCTCTCTCTCTCGCTCTGCTAATAAGCAGGCCAGAGATGGGCTACTGTTTTAATGGGTGGTGGGTTTGTGCTAACTGATTGGTGGGAATAAATGAGGTGAATTATAGCAATGAGGGACAAACCCATGATGTATACAGTTATTGCACTGTTTAGACACTAAATACATTTATCAGCCATGGCAATAGATAAATATTTAACTTAAAATTTCTCAACTAGCATCTGATAACTAATTTCAGTGAGATGACAGGTTGTATTTGTACTTCGGTATTTACAAAATGCCATTTTTAGACTACAAAAATCTAAATTTAGCAGGATTGACACAATTTAGATAAACATCATGTGAGTCAAGTGTTCTTTGACAGCTTGATTGCCTTAAAGGCACACGAAAACACACGAATATTCCATTTTAATTTATTCACCCTTTATTTACTCATTCCAAACTGTAGGATTTACTTCATTCTGTGGAACACAAGATGTACATTTTTGAGAAATCACTCATTTTTTGTAAAACAAGTTTGGAACAACATGAGGGAGAGTAAATAAAAGAATCTTAAATTTCTTTGTTTTTATAGTGGCACTGTTGTAGTGGCTGCCAGGATGGCAAAGCCTAGGGGGCACAAACGGTTATGTAATACACACAGCCTATTACACAATCTTTCCACAAAACCCAGCACTAACTAGACTGCAAGGTGTCCCATAATGCCCCCAAAACACACACAGCTCCTCGTTTTCTCTCTTGCTCTTTTCTTTTTCATCTTTCTCCATTTATTATATTTCAACAATGTTTTTCCCTTATTTAATGTATACACCCATTCTTCCTTTTAAGCAAATAATGACAATGCCCTTAATGCTGCTCAAATGTCACTGACTGATGAATGCTGTTATTGGACAAGCCAGTGGGAGGCACAGGAGCCTCATTGGTCCCCATATTTAGGAGTTAAGAAAGTATTGTTTGATCATGAGTAGGCAAATGGCTGCGGCTGAGTTGCCATAGCACAAACATTGATTCTATCTATCTATCTATCTATCTATCTATCTGGCTCCAAAATGAAATAACGTTATTTGACACACTTATTTTATCATGCTGTTTTTGAGTTTTCAAAATTAGAGCATGTTTTGTTTTATTTCAACCTTTGGTTTCTCATGATAGGCCTATGTCCACTTTACATAAAGTAGGCACACATTTTTTTTCATGTTTGAGTTACCACAAGTTTCACTTATTTTGTTGCAGGCATCTGGATGTGTTTACTAGGCAGCTCAAAACCTTTGCAGGTCATGGTTGCATAACACACATAACCCAGCCATGCAGTTCCAGCGACTCCATTGGGCAACCAACATTACACATAATCAAATGAAAGCTCAATGCAATGTTTTGCATTGTAACATTTAACTGTGCGTTATGCTGACTGGAATACGATTCTAATAAGTGGAATATATTGCATTAATACAGATGTCATTAAGGTGCAAGGTCAGTGAAGAGGAAGTATTTTTATGATGACAATGAAATCCTTGACATAACTCTCTCCAAGGGGAAAGTGGGCCGGTCTGTCGTTCTCATATTCCTCATATGAGTAAGGACATCGCATGCACTTGTATCAGTAGGTCATACGCTCTCTGCGTAGCGCCGCACGCTCAAATCCTGCTCCTCCGCGAGTCACGCGCTCACGCACGCACGCACGCTCTCTGTCACCGGTGCTCAGCGGCTCTCACTGTCCTTCCTGCAGTTAAGGATACTTATTTAACATTCCTGCAACAAATGTAGGTATATGGTTTGAATGGCTGTTTTACTGTTTCGCATATGCCTCATCTAAATAAATTCTCTCGATTAGCATTGTGTTAAACGAGCACCGTCGTCATGGTGCGATGGAAGCAGTGTCGTTGACATTGAAGAGTGGCGGATAAATGCGCGGTTTAGTGATGATTGCAACGTTTCCGTGCAGTCTCGAGATTTAGCGTATGTAGTTGCATTAAACGTGAAGTAGCAATCGTATTTCCATTCTAAATTGTTAGATGAGCAGCCAAGGACGCATGTGCGGTGCATGCATGAACATGGAGGAATCCAGTGCACGCTGAAATTGAATTCGGCCTGGTTGAGGAAGAGCTGATGGAGGGAGGCCAAACTGCGAATGTATGATTAACTCGAGTCGCTTAAACAGAGCAGATCGATTACCATCATGATTTTACAATTTACTGTTTGTTTTCAAACGCAATCGCTGCATCTGAATCGTCAAGGACGTCATAAGGACGGTTGCGTCATAATAGGGTTTATGAGCGCCCAAATTAACTTTTAATATTTCATTTGTCTGTTTTTAGAACCGTGCTAATTTCTGTTGTGTGCACAATGGCAACAAGCAATGTATAATTGCTATTGTATATAAAAGGAGTGAATATTTATTCTAATATACAGTATTTTTATTTTAGCTTTAAATAAAATTCGTAAATAATTCATATGAAGTTATTTTTTTTCTTATTATAAAATATTTAAATGTTTTTAATATTTAATACACAGCACAATAATTTAATTATAACACAACAAATGTTTACATATAATTTAGTTTTGTTATAATTACATTATATCAGCTCAACGATATCAGCTATCACTATCAGCTCATGATAGGCTCTCCATTCATTCACTAGTGAGTTATGTTAATTAGCAGCAGCGTTCCAAGATACGGTTTGGAGATAAAAGCACGACCGTTACGTTGTAACTGTGTTATGGCCAGGGAGAATTGCACTCAGACATTTTATGGTGGCAATATCTAAAATTTTTTAGATAATATATCTAACGTCTAACATAATCCTCATGATCCCATTGAGGATTCGTGTCACACGTGAACTGTGTGTGTGTGTGTGTGTGTGTGTGTGTGTCAGGTTTTGCATGCTCATAAGCCACTGTGTCTGGTGGTGTCTTAACTAGGTTTGTCTAGTTAACTAATAAACTTGATTGGATGGAATTCTAAGAGTCTACACATAAATTGTTATTTGCATAAGGCATCTAGAAGTCTCTTAGATGCAGGAAATGATTAATTACAGTGAGTTTTTATCAGTAATAAATTTTTTTTCTCTTGGACATTGACTAACATGAACACACATTGCCTAAATAAACTTGCATGTGTAGACACACTCCTTGAGTTTGTCGAGATTTAGCAAAGGGGGGCAGAGTGACCTGACTCCAGTGGCTAATTATATTACTGAGTGGGCCTCTGCTTGCAACTCAGGATATGGGTAATTTGCTCAGTATGGAGTAATGGTTTACGCAATAAGGGTGACCACGTTACCTTGACCCAGCTTTGGTGCCTGACCATGTCGAGTTTAACATCATTTTTTATACAGTTAAAGTTTACCCCATGGATTCCTGTAATTTTCTTTAATCTTTTCTATTATTCATCATATGCTCCTAATAGTTTGTATTGTGAACATGATCTGCCCCGTTCTTCCAGCGGGATCATGGCCTCAGTAATGCAGAAGCTGATCACCCCTCTGGCCAGCGGCCCCGCTGAGCCCCCCAGGAACAAAGTCACAATTGTTGGCGTGGGGCAGGTGGGCATGGCATGTGCCGTCAGCATCCTGCTCAGGGTAAGAGACCCTCATCTTTATCACCAGTGTTATTTTTAGCTTCTATAGTATTGAAATAAAGGTGCGGTCACATTTACCATTGCTGGCAAAATCCAGTCATTGCAATAGGAATCCGTGTGATTGGGAGTTTCACTTGAGTGCAAA
This sequence comes from Sinocyclocheilus anshuiensis, assembly GCF_001515605.1. NCBI lineage: Eukaryota > Metazoa > Chordata > Actinopteri > Cypriniformes > Cyprinidae > Sinocyclocheilus > Sinocyclocheilus anshuiensis. Next base: position 439,897 of record NW_015549638.1, read on the forward strand.
AACGTTCCCCATGCAGATTCAAGTTAGTCATGCGAATACTCTGCCTTCAGCTGTGACCACACCTTTATACTAAAATTGTGTCAGGTATTTCAAGTAATAATGTTTCATATTGTCTTGTAGGAGCTTGCAGATGAACTGGCTTTGGTTGATGTTGTGGAGGATAGACTGAAGGGGGAGATGTTGGATCTGCAACATGGCAGCCTTTTCCTCAAGACCCCTAAGATTGTGGCTGATAAGGGTGGGATGCACTTTTTTTTATTGCATGGGACTGACTCTTTACAAATCACATTATTTTATCAGATTAAGTATATTAATATACTAAGACTAGATTTCTCCTTTGAAAATTCACAGAACAATGGTAAATGCGGATTGTGCCTTCATGCTAGTTTATTATTTATTCAGTACAGGTATACAAAGTTTAGAGTGGCAGTGTATGTTTATTATGATTTTTATTTGGCCGACAGACTACTCTGTGACCGCCAACTCTCGTATCGTGGTGGTGACGGCCGGAGTGCGTCAGCAGGAGGGTGAGAGCAGATTGAACCTGGTGCAGAGGAACGTCAACATTTTCAAACACATCATCCCTCAGATTGTCAAATACAGTCCTGACTGCACCCTCATCGTGGTGTCCAATCCAGGTGAGCAAACACACTCTCACAACATGCTTAATTTTTACATTAATTGCTTAGTTTTGCTGTACCGCACCACAACCAATGTGAATAAATGAAATTATCCAAACAAATGCAGCAAATTATCTGTTAAAATATTTTTTAAATCAAATTTGTTCATTTCTAGAAATTTAATTGTCTGTATTTTTTCCTAGTTATTGGCAAATAATATCTCGGCCAAAGATATGTTGTGCAGCTTCTAATGAGACATTCTAAATATGTGTCCATTTCAGGTTCCTGTAGTGTATTAATAGTAACTGTGGTTGTCTCTGTGTTCATACAGTGGATGTTTTGACCTATGTGACCTGGAAGCTGAGCGGCCTGCCAAAGCACCGTGTCATCGGCAGTGGGACCAACCTGGACTCTGCTCGCTTCCGCTACATCATGGCCGAGAAACTGGGCATCCACTCCAGCAGCTTCAACGGCTATATCCTGGGAGAGCACGGAGACTCCAGCGGTGAGAGAGGGAGCTGAATGAAGAGGACAATGTGAGATAAAATGGGTGTGGGGAGAGGAGGAAGTGCTAGTAGAATGAATATTAAAATGGATGAATGTGAACTGCTGCATGATGTGACACGGTTTCAGTCGTTGACAGCATATTTGATTTCTAAAAGTGCTGTTTTTGTGTTTAACAGTGCCTGTGTGGAGCGGAGCAAATGTTGCTGGAGTCAGCCTGCAGAAACTCAACCCTGACATTGGCACAGATAAAGACAGCGAGAACTGGAAGGAAGCTCACAAGATGGTTGTGGACAGGTAAGTCACAATCCTATGTCATAGGCTCTGTTATCTGACTGTTTGGAAATTAGGAATATAGGCCCGGTTTCACAGACAGGGCTTAGACTAAGCCAGGATTAGGCCATAGTTCAATTAGGACATTTAAGTAATTTTTATAAACATGCTTAGAAAAAAACATTACTGATGTGCTTTTTGAGACAAAACAAAGGCTAGGGTTGCAAAGGGATGGTAAATTTCCAGAAACTTTCCAAAAAAATCCCTGGAATATTCAAAAAAAATCCTGGAACGTTTCCAAAATTTCTGGAATATTTCCGAAATTTACTGGAAATTTTCCACCTTTTTGCAACCCTAACAAAGGCACTGATATATTTTAAGATCAGTCAGTGCAAGTTTCTTTCAGTTGAAACAGCTCAGACTTAAGTTTTAGTCTAGGACTAGGCTTAAAGCTGGGGGATAGATTAATACATTTTAGTTAGCCACAGTGATGTTGAGAAGGTGAATTAAAAATAATTTTCAGACAGAATTTTAATGTTCAAACCCATATGCTATCGTTTTTTATTATTAGAACACAAAAGGAGGTTTTGTAAAGTTATTTTTTTACCCAAAACAGTTCAAAGTGAACATCTCCAAAAAATAGCTAAGCTACGCTCACTTTCTAATAGGTACTACATTTAGTTTTAAATTTACGTTGCAGCCATTCAAATGTTTGTTCTATGTAGTATGAATAATATTTGGACATGCTACCTTGTTGTCACTATAACGTGACCTACCAGCGTCAGTTGTGTCGCTTCACTATTATTCACAAATCCTCTTCTGTGGCCATATGAGATAGTTAAAGGTCCCCTGAAGTGCCTTGAATCACGCAGCATTATTCTATGTGGTGACGTAATTTCAACTGAAACAAGAAGAGAGGGCGGGACATATCGAGCAGCCCCGCCCCCTTTTTAAATTGGCCAATAGCGTTTTGTTTATATCTGCACGGGTCAGAGCCGTTGATGGATTACCCCCTAGATTCAATATGAAACTCTTAGTAAAACAAAATAGTGATCATAATCATGCTGAGGCTGTGTAGTTTTAAAAGTGTTTAATATATGCCGACTCACGCATATGATCCGATGTGTGCGATCGCATCTCTGGACCGGAGACAAAGTCCGGATCAGACTGTGCGCGCTGCCGCGGTTCGCGTGACACAATGTGAAACCAGACCTCATTTGCCCCAATCGAAAGCATATTTACACTATCTGAATCGTTCCCTATCGCCTACATTGTACACTACGTGCCATTTACTGTACAGGAAATACTACACTGTGAACAAGCGACCGATCTCAGCCGCAGCTTTGGCGTCTATTTATAGTGTAGGGGGTGGGCGCTTCGGCTTCTAGAAAGCGTTTGATTGGTCAGAAGATTTGATGAGAAGATGAAGTAGGATGTGACGTCAAAAAAATCGTTGAGCTGTTTTGGAGGAAGTGACGAACTAAAAGCTTTGAATGCTTATATCTTCTAAATGCGAATTTTGTCACTGTTTTGGAGCACACTGCCTTATAGATAACCTTAAGACTAACATATTGATACTAACACCCAAAAAACTTTAATTTTGATTTCATGGGGAGATTGGGGACTTTAAGTATTAATCAGATGCGCACTTAAGAATTTCCATCTCTTCCAGCCAGGTGCTATTCGCCTACTTGTATTCTAAATAATAAATTCAGATGTATTGTCTCAAATACTTTTTGTTTTTTGCTTATATAGTAGGGATATTTGGACGCTGAGCTTGTAATCCAAATTCTCCTTTTGTGTTCAACAACAAAGAAATGGCAGCTGCAAGGATTGGAAAAGCATGACAGGCGTAAATAATGACGTAAAGCAAATATCTATTGTTAATTAGTTACTGCTATCTTCTCTTAGTGCTTATGAAGTGATCAAGCTGAAGGGTTACACTAACTGGGCCATCGGCCTCAGTGTGGCCGACCTGACCGAGACCCTGGTGAAGAACCTGAACAGGGTCCACCCTGTCTCCACCATGGTGAAGGTGAGAGGAGTTTCCACTCAGTTTAACATCATGGTAGAGACATTCTCCTCCATATCACAGAACTGCACCGAATGAATGAATCGGGAACCTTATGTTATTGTTATTAGTGATCACTTAAGTTTCCTAATGTATGGTCTGTAGGGCATGTATGGTATCGGCGAGGAGGTGTACCTCAGCCTGCCCTGTGTGCTGAACAGCAGCGGAGTGGGCAGCGTTATCAACATGACCCTGACCGATGAAGAAATCGCTCAGCTGAAGAAGAGCGCCGACACTTTGTGGGGTATCCAGAAAGACCTGAAGGACCTGTAGATCAAGATCTGGACACTATGCACTCCTTTCCTTAACTCTGTTCACACTCCCTCAGTATCTTTACATACTCTCTAACTCTGTGTCGGTCCTTTCTTCTCACTTGCTTTTGGACACGGTTGCTTTGAAGTATTTTTTGTATTTTATTTTGGTGGTAAATGTAGGCGTAATAATCCAAAATGTGGAATTTTTCTTCTAAAGAGAATGATCAAAGGGAAACATCTTTGGTTCTTCACATTTGCACTTGTTAACCTAGTCACTCTGTGTGGGCAATGAAGAAAGAACCAACACCTCTCTTGTCTAGACATAATTTAGTGAGATAATTAGGGAACGTTCTTGGGTCTTTCTGTTTAAGTCAAGAGGAGAAGGGACTGAAGTGAGATAGATACAAATATATTCATTCTTCTGAATCATATGTTGTAAGTGTTGGTCATGTGAGTGTGTATAAGATGAAGTTAATAAATTAACCTGTTCAAATCTGTGTTGGCTGTTTTTGTGGTCTCCCGAGTATTAATATAAATAGTTTGTACCATTTTGTGGTAAGAACGTTTATTTTTTTTAAATAAGCTGTGTAGCCTACTGGATTTTCAACAATAAGTGCAAATTATACAATAATGATTTTTAAAATACATTTTTTTTATCTCGTGTAATTTTTTTTTTGAATTGTCATTTAAACAAAACACATTTTGTCTTATTTGTGACGTTTAAATATATAAGTGAAAATTACAGTATTTTTGTCAACGTTCTGTTCTGAAATGAACTAAAGTGATGCATCTAAACTTGTTTCTGAAATGTTTGAAACGCATTATTAAAAATAATATACACCGGTATGTAAACATGAGTCTTTTAAGACACTCATTGTTTTTGTTTTAATTCAGTGTCAACTTTAAAAACTTAATTCGCACCCTGTCAACAATCATAAATACATATGATTTACTTAAAGCCATCAAACAATATAAAACGTTTATTGCACAAATACAATAACTCAGTGAAACAAATGCGCCATAAAATTTCATGATTGTGAAATAAAAAAAGCATATTAACAGGCAAAGCGTGCCTGAAATAATTACCCCCAGTTTTCAACCAAGCAAACCGCATCCTTCCATTTGATAGAAGAGTGATTTTCAAGAAGTTTCGAATCGTTTTCTCAGGTGAAGCATCATTGGCAGGAGGTGCTTGTGTTTGGGTCTGTCAGTGTCAGTAGTCGCTTCATTTCGCTTGCCAAAGCGCAGCCCAAACGGGTTGTAGTTGAATTTACTGCGTGGTAATCGATGTTTGCAGAAGATATGACTCGAATCGTGTTTTCCTTGAAAGAAAAAGCAAAGGCTTGCGTCGTCCGAAGTGCTGGGCTCGTCAAACTGCCTCCGCTCCATGGAGAGATAGTGCTGCTTGGAGTCTGGAAAGTAAGATATCCTTTTCAGTGCATTTTCTAACAAGCTTTAATTTGATTTATTTCCCATGTATTTTGATTACCTGGAATGAGCTCAGATGTATCCATGTCAGTGAATGGTGCTCTCAAAGCTGTGGACTGACAGATCATTGCAGACATGAAGAGAATCAGTGCCTTGATTTTCATACTGTTGAGTTGTAAAGTTTATGGAGCACAGCTGAGCTTTTCTCTCTTCAGTGAACAAACCCATGCTCTGCTGTCCTCCTTCAATATAAAGCTTTGCTGGTGACATCCTCTGACCTTATTTTACATATGACTGTCTGTGGCAAATAGGACCTCCCTGTAGCCTCATCCAGCATTTTAACTCTTAACACGTAAGCTTTTTTTCTTGGAAATCCTGTGGTAATTTGTACACTGAAATCCACTGCGATTATTCAAATAACTGCTGAAGTTCTGCTGCAAAACCCACCAAAAGCACATTATGTGTGGTCTTATACACATCACACATTTTAATTTGAGTTTTCTCTCATTCGGTGCCAGGGAAAACATGATATGAAAGTAAAATAAGGGCTTGTAGCAGGAAAACATGCATGAAGCCACTATAATGGTGTACAATCATGGTCATTTTCAGTGCCTTGTGGAAAAATAGTTAACTTTCATTGTAATTTTGTCATGGTAATAAGATCATGCCTGGATATCATAACAACAAGAAAATATTCCTGGCATAATGTGACAACACATTATCTTACATGGCGTGAGTATGAATTATGCAAAAGTGGAATTGTTTGTGATGGTGCACTGATAAGAGCTTTTTAGCCTCAGCCTTCAAGTTTTTTTTTTGTGATGCTGCTAACGTCCTGAATGTAAATACATCGAAATTATTAAACGTGGAAATATGTAATTTTGTGAAAATATACTATCTATCTATCTATCTATCTATCTATCTATCAGCATTGTTTTGGTTGTCTGTGGAATTTTTTTTTTTTTGTCATTTATAGAGCTTAATTCTTTTTGTATGAACTTTAATGGATCCCATTTAATGCAACATAGACTCCGGACTGTCCTGTAAAAAGCGTGGGCTATTTTCTTTATAAAAACAAGTAACAAATGTTGTCGTTCAGAAGTGAAACGTCAAAAACACTTATTTAATGTTTTATAGAAGTATTAGATGGACCAAAAGAGGAATATGCACTAGGTGCATGTGCACGTGCCGTCCGGGTCAAAGGGGTTCGTGCGCAGCGGCCAAATCTTTCTCCTGATGTCTGTGGACTTCAGACACGAGATCACAGTGTACACATGCAGGCTTTTTTAGACTTCACTAAAGGTTAGAGGAAAAGATAGAGCAACAGCTCACAGTGTGTCCAGGACCTCCAGGCGCTCCATTAACTTGAAGAGAAACAGTCTTAGTGGCTGTTTAGATGGTTTTAGCTTCTTTACTTTTACCACAATAATAGTAATTCGGCCCATTTCGCATTTGCAACAGCAGTCGACAGATAAAAACGGTTTGTGAGATGCGACTATCCAGATCTTTGTCAATAACGTCATTAAGTGGACTTCCATTATGGGAAGAGGAAAGTCTACCTGTGCAAGACCTCTTGCTTTTTGAGGTCTCGTGGGAAGTCACCAATAAGGGTAAGAACTTACAACACGGTGTGTTACAATTTATGGAACACACTGTGTTGTAATTGTCTAATTTACGTAATTTCGTTTTTTTTGTGCATAACTTCCAATTTTAAGCAATTATGCAAATTGTATGAATATAATAGCCTATTTGATTGTATTTATGATACATGCTAGCTGAGATTAACCTTTGCCAGACAGATATGCAGGCCATTTTATTACATAAATGTTATAGTTAATATTTGAATTTACAGCAGAAGAAATGTTCATTTTCCTATTGGGTTGTGTGCCATATTATGTAACTTTATAAACTATATATACATTTTATATATTATAAATCTAAAGTGTGTGTGTGTGTGTGTGTGTATTTGTTTGTGCTACATTGTGGGGACCAAATGTCCCCACAAGGATAGTAAAACCTGAAATTTTTGGCCGGTCCCCACGAGGGGAAAAAATTATTAAAAATAGTAAATGATTTTTACCTGAAAGTGTAACAATGCAAACAGGTTTTCTGTAAGGGGTAGATTTAGGGTTGGGTTAGGGGATAAAAAATATTGGTTAGTCAGTATAAAAGTAATAGTAGTCTATGAAAAGTCCCCACAATTCACAAAAACAAACGTGTGTGTGTGTGTGTGTGTGTGTGTGTGTGTGTGTGTGAGAGAGAGTTTTGTCAAAAGGTATGAAAATAATATATGATTGTATGTATTTGATACATAAAATGCTAGGTATGAGATTAGCCTTTGCCAGAGAAATATGTGTAGACCATTTTATTCAAAAATTGCCATGTACTTTTCCATCACCTTCATTTCCACCACATAATAATCATTTTTTAGATGTGCTGGAAATTATATCTAATGTAATTTGTTCATGATGGTTCAGAGGGGAAATAACCTGTGACACATATGTTCATTGTGCACAAATTAAAATGTTTCTCCATTCACCAAAGTCCATTACCAAAAGTGCCCATAACTGAAGAATCACTTTAAAAATGTCAAATTCTACAATTTCTCATTACCAAGCCCATGTATTTGAATTTTTTTATGTATTGCATAACCTTAGCAAGAATCTATTGTGATTTTGGCCCCCGAAAATGCATTTGACCTCAAGACTGTTCACCCCATTATCAGAAGGCTTGAAAACAGTTCAACAAGAGAGCTGTCATTTAGAAAAATGTGTGCAGAATCCATACACTCTTGTATCAGTGGGGCTGTATAGCAGGTTAAACATTAAGCTCCAGATCAATAGTCAGATTTTTGAGACTTAAATCTATTTAGTTAATTTTGAACACTATTTTAGTTTGAACTAAGTTCTTATTTTGTTAATCTTCTCTGTTTCTCATTCTTAAATGTTTTATTCCCTTCACAACTGTGCGTCTGTCTTCAGTTGGGGGTATATACACTGTTATTCAGACTAAAGCAAAGATCACTGTGGACGAATGGGGAGAGAACTACATCATGATGGGACCTTACTACGAACACAACTTCAAGACCCAGGTGGAGAAATGTGAACCTCCAAACCAAGCCATCAAAGCTGCTATGGACTCCTTGATTAATAACGGTTGCCAGGTATTGCACACATGGTTATTGGTGATGTTCAAGGTCCGCATCTTATATGTAGACCTTGGTCAGGTTCATTGAGGGTTGTAGTCATTTGACCAAATAAAAACTGCTTCAAAGCTGGCAAAAACTGGCATTGACATGCCTGCTGTATCAGTATCAGATGGTAGTATTAATGCTAGACAGAAAATAAATATGCAACAGTGTATCTTGATTATATAAATATTTTTTTGTCTTGGTCTCATTCTGACCAGCAGATGATGCAAGAGTATCACTTTAGAGAGGAAATAGATAATTTTGTGTGTGTGTGTGTGTGTGTGTATGTGACACACCAGTTCAGAGATGGATTGATTGATTTATGTAAAGTATCTTTTATGCAACAATTCCTGTAGGTTGTGGTATATAGTAGCAACAGGGCCTTTGTTGCACTGAAAGCACTAAAAGAATTCAATTCAAATTTTTTGAATCAATTTTCACACCCACACACACACACACACACACACACACTTTTTTGATGCTTCAAAAAAAGAAAAAAAAAACAGAAAGAAATGTTTCCTTGGCATCTGAATTAAAATAAGTTGAAGTACTAAACATAAATATGTGTATAATACTAACAAACTGGCTAAAACTTTACATTTAGAAACAAACTGAAAATATAAAAATAAAAGATAATTCAAAATATTAATAATACTATAATAGTATATAAATATGAAATAACAGCAAGCCACTCTTTTTCTGTTGCCTTTAATTTGACAGAATTCAACAAGAATAGAAATAAAAGGGACAACCTACGGTTTTTATTAGTATCGTTTTTGCCTTCACTTCCTCTGTACATGCAGGTGCATTTTGGCCGCTGGTTGATTGAGGGCAGTCCATACGTCATCCTCTTTGATATTGGGGCAGCTGCCTGGAACCTGGACCGCTGGAAGGGGGATCTGTGGAATGCGTGCAGCATCGGACTACCCTATCATGACAGGGAGGCCAATGACTCGCTCATCTTTGGTTCTCTTGTGGCCTGGTTCTTCAAGGAGGTGAAGAAACACCCTTTCTAAACGCCACACTAAAACCATCTGATTTTGCTTGCCTGGATTACACTGGATTAATTTTGTAGTTTCACCTGTACTTTTCTAGTCTATCCTAGCTAAAATATGAATTGATTTAGTGTATGCTGACTTTGTGGGATAAAACATTGAATGTTTGATGGTGATGTTGTGCTGAGGATGTTTAACCTGTCTGTCTACATCTGCAGTTAACAGACCAACTACAGGACAAGCCCAGCGTAATTGCTCATTTCCACGAGTGGCAGGCTGGGTCGGGACTTGTACTAAGCCGCTCCCGAAAGATTCCCTTGGCAACTGTTTTTACTACACATGCCACCCTACTGGGGCGGTACTTGTGTGCCGGTAATGCAGACTTCTACAACAACCTGGACAAGGTGAGGATTGTTTTGACACTGTACACCAGTGATTCTCAACCTGTTTGACTTGAAGGCCCCTCACTGTCCAACACAATATTCAAAAGCCCCTTACATATTATAACTAGTTCTTTTATTTGTCTGGGATCAGTGTTGGGCAATAACTAGTTACAGTAATAATATTACTTTTTGCAGTAACTAGTGTAACTAATTACTAATAAGATTTCAGTCATTTACTATCCATAATACAGATAGTTACTTAGTTACTTTTGATGCCTCAACCCCTACTGATTTAAAGTCCAACAATCCAATCATTTCTAGATTTATTTCCATAATTTTCACAACTTGCACAGGCACATGAAGTCACCAGTGGAGCAGGCATATGGAATATGAAAAAGCTTACATTCAGCGGATGGAAATATTTGCATTACATTGATTTTGTCAGGAGAAAAGATGATCTAATCACTGATGTGTAAGTTGTGGCATTATGGAAGTTGTGGCATTAATTTACTCTGGCATTACATGGCCCACCCACATCCCTGTGATCCCGATATAAATTGTATAAAATCTTTTGAGAGAATTAAACATTTTCTTATAAACTTATATGATTTCTTTTGATAAAATACATAATGGAATATAATTGTATATGTGCATAACAGAGAAATTAAGCTACACATGACATTTAATGAGACTAATACAACACTTTTACTTAAACGTTACTATTACTTACCACTGAGTGTTCGTAATAACTTCTGACTGTGATCCAATGTGGATTTTGGTCAAATGATGAGGCAGAAATATATTGTTAGTAACATTTTAGAATTTTTTAGAATTTTTTAACATTTTAAACATTTTAAACATTTTTATGGGGAAGATATGCAATTACAACTTATGTGGGGTGTGAAAGAAAAGTAATGTAACTAGTAGTGTAACTAATTACTAGAGCGGAATAAGTAAAATAATAATATTACTTTTGAAAGGAGTACTAGGGCTGCTCGATTGACAAAAATCATAATTGTCGATTATTCCCTTGAAATTGTAATTGCGATTATTATTTACGATTATCACAATTTTCATTGAATTATATTTATACCATTGTTTTATGCAACTGCATGCCATATTTTTATATGAAAATAAAAAAGCTGAAAACACTCTAACTGAAAAACGTTTAGTGCTTTTTTATAGTATTAAGCCTCAAATATCATCTAAACATCGGATTGGTTTCTTCTTTAAATTATAAAAAAGTAAAAATATGAATGGTATTATAATGTTATACTAAAATTAAAACAATTGAGTAATATATTACATTGTTTGAGTAACTAGCCCAACACTGTCTGGGATATAGAGGATCGGCCGGTCCTACAGACGATACAGGCCTATTTTATGTATAAATTATTTTTTGTACTTGATTATCACTGATTTTAACTTAATGTTGTAAAAAAAAAAAAAGCACATTTGTCAGTAACCTGCAGTGTGCTTATTTTTAGTGATTTTATTCATGTTTGTATCAGTTATGTAGTTTAATTAATATGTCAGTATTGGTAAGATCATGAAAATGGGCCCCCAATTTAATGATCTTGCCTGGGGCCCCACAAACCCACTGGCCAGCCCTGGGGATATATAGGTCAAGTCAAGTCAATCACCTTTATTTATATAGCGCTTTTAACAATACAGATTGTCAAAGCAGCTTTACAGTATTAAATAGGAAAATAGTGTGTCAATAATGCAAAAGGACAATAGTGAACAAATCAATTTTCAGTTAAAGGAACCAAAACTCCGGTGTCTATATAGGTGAATTAATTTAGCCACAATCCGACAGTTTCAAGAACTGTATGGTTTTCAGAAATTTTTTTTATTTCTTGTTTAATTTCATGATTTAATTTTTTTTTTTTTTTTTGCATTTTAAAACTTGTAAATATTGAAAAATAATTTACAATTATTATTAATAACAATGTGAATTTATATTAATTATGTATTATATTATTATATAATATAAATTAATTATTATTTTAATAATCTAAGTATAACTTTAAGTCATCCTGCACCCCACTGGCTTACACAGGCATTATCTTTAAAAATACACAAACATTTTTAAATACTTTATTTATTTATTAATTCATTCATTTGTGTATGTATTTATTTGGCTTAAAATTTATTTAAAAAAAAAACAATGTTACAAAATATAACAATTCAAAAGACATAAGACATACAATACAACATCCCTCACAATTTCTGCTATTTAAAGTGTGTCCCACAGAAATCAGTCAAGTTGGTTGGTGTAGTGAACACTTATTAGAGGTGGAACTGAGCAGGTGTGAGTGCATGCAGTGATAATTGGGCCTGGTGTGGGGAGCATAAAGGTCATCATGCCTGAAGGTTGCAGGGGTTTGAAAGAATAATTGACAGCATCTTATGATTCACTGGCTGATGCGATTGCCTTTTGGTCCCACAGAGACTTCCTTCACCTGCTGATGAGGGGTAGCTCTGAGACTTTTGATTTGTACATTTTGATTTCAGCAAAGGTTGCAAAAATGAATTTTGTACTCTGCATAACATTAGTCCATAGCCTTCCCTTTTCAAACTGTTCATTTCGAACTCATTGTATTATCTATTTCATGCAGTTTAACATAGATCAAGAGGCAGGGGAGAGACAGATCTACCATCGGTACTGTTTGGAGAGAGCCGCGGTACACTGTGCACATGTCTTCACCACCGTGTCCCAGATCACAGCTGTGGAGGCCAATCATATGCTCCACAGACAACCAGGTTTCACCTGCATTACAAAGCACCTCATCTGTTCTTGTTGGCTTCTGAATATATCATGATGAAAAGATCATGTTTGTATTTCTGGTCCATGCAGATGTCGTCACCCCAAACGGGTTGAATGTTAGGAAGTTCTCTGCCATGCATGAGTTCCAGAACATGCACTCCATGAACAAAGCCAAAATCCAGGAGTTCGTAAGAGGTCATTTCTATGGGTTAGAGCTCTTTTCTGTCTTCGCAATAACACATACTTGTTCACTTGTGCAAAAAAAAAAAAAAAAAATAGCTTGTTAGAATTTAGAAAAATCTCTTCTCTTTGACAGCCATCTGGACTTCAATCTGGAAAAGACCTTATTCTTTTTCATCGCAGGACGATATGAGTTTTCTAATAAAGGAGCAGACCTGTTTCTTGAATCTCTGTCCAGATTAAACTACTTGCTAAGGGTATGAACAGTCACTGCACAACTTTAGAAAACACCTATAGTTTCTTCACAAACTGTAATAATCCAGTAGCATTCAAAGCAAAAGATGTTCATTTCTGACTGTGTGTTTGTGCTCATGCTGGCTGACAGGTTCATAAGAGTGATGTTACAGTGGTTGTGTTTTTCATCATGCCTGCCAAAACCAACAACTTCAACGTGGAGTCTCTTAAAGGACAGGCTGTACGCAAGCAGCTGTGGTGCGTAAATGCTTGAGTGTATAACCTTTGACATTACCAGTCTCAGGGAATTAATGACATTTTATATATGTACAATAGTAGCAACAATAATATAAGTATTTCATATAATATAATAATTATTATAAATAAATAAATACAGTTTTATGTTTTTGAGGAACAAAATCATTATAATTAATTGTGTATTTTTTTTATTAATATTTTGTTCCTCAAAAACATGTTTATTATGATTTGTTAAAGATGTAATATATTATAAATGAATGCATTCTTCTTAAAATAAAAAAATAATTGTGTATTATTATTATGTTCCTCAAAAACGTTAATAATAAATATAAATATTATTATTATTATAAATAATAATATTAAATATAATATTTATAACTACATAATAAATAAATTTAAATATAATACTTTATAATTACATTTATAATGATTTCTTAATGTTGTAATAACCAATTAATAAATTCTTCTTAAAAGTAAAAATAATAATTATTGTTATTTATAATACATAATATATATATAGCATTTATAATAATGTTTATTATTATTTATTGACAGTATTATAAACTACTGTAATTAATTCTTAATAATAATAATAATATAAAAGTTTTTTGTTCCTCATATAATTGCTTTTCCTTATAAAGTTAACTTCCAATCGCCAAAGCAAGTTTTATTACGTTTGTTTTTTTGCTTAATTACTTCCACTTTTTTCACCCTTATTTTTTCTTTTGTGAGTGTTCATTTTGGATCTTGCTAGTCTCTATTTCCTGTAGCTTGTAGCACTGGTAGAGCCCTGATACTGAAATAGATTTCCCTAGCTATACTAATATTATTTCTAGGCAATGAAATGAAGCCTTGATCCTGAAATGCTTTTATTTTTAGATGGCTTTAGTGTGTAAGACTTCTCAAATATATCTTTCGTCTGTCTCTCAGGGACACCGCTCAGTCGGTGAAGGAGAAGTTTGGCAAAAGGCTTTATGAGAGCTTGTTAAGGTTGGTGATTTCCTCATACAGAGCTGTCATAACAGGGCTCAAATAGATGTGACAGTAAATGTTGTCAGTACACGCTGATGAACAGGAAGTATGAACATCTGACGTCATAAACTGGAGTGGCTGTGTAACCTTCAAGTGTTGATATTTCACAGCGTTATCCAGGTGTTGATGAGAGTACACTACACTTCCCCAGGGAGTTGTCAGATTATTCATAATGACATTGTGTGATGTCAATGGGTCATTTCCCACGAGATGAGGCTTGTGCCAACTGAATTTATTTTCAGATAGGATCTCCTCTAATGAAGCTCTACTGCATTCACAGGGGTGAGATCCCAGACATGAGCAAAATCCTGGACAGAGATGATTTCACAATCATGAAGAGGGCCATTTATGCAACACAGGTCAGACAAAATGTTGCACATTTCTTATGTCACAAGAGGCCACATTTAAAAATTATGCAAATGAATCGATATCCTTTAGAGCACTTATTGTGTTTTCAAGGCATCACTGTATTGATATTTCGAAAACATTCTGGTTAGGGGTTAAGAAAAAGTTTAGAGTATTACACTTCTGCGAATAATTCTGTGTCCAGACTGCAGTTTTGTATTAAACAAGCTGTGATGTTTATTTTAATTATGGTACAATACTCACTATACGTATATATAGTAAGTGTATAGTTAATATATACACTAGTCAACATTTGAAGTGGATCAAAACCTTTCACCAAAGTTGTCCTAGAAACTAGAACCTAGAACGTTCTTGTCTGAGGACAATTTTGATGAACTTGTTTGATCCACTTCAAATGTTAACTACTGTATTTTATCTTTTTTTTTTTATTAAATTTAAATTAAGAAACTCTACCACTGATGTTATTAATTGATCATTTAAAATGTAAGAAATGTGAAATTAATGTAATGAATTACATGAATATTATAACCCCTTCAGGATGATACTGTACATTATGCCTTTTGTTAAATTACAGTCTAGTTAATATTTCTTTTTTGACAACATCACCTAATCGTTGTTTTAGGGCAAACTAGGATATGAGTCTAAAGATAGACATCACAGAACTAATAAGCGTTCTCATGGGGTTTTCATTCATCCTCCTCTGCATGTTTTTTTTTATGAATAGACTCTAATCAAAGGTCAGGCCCGGGGTTATTGTGAATATCGACCTCTGTAAATCTGAGGTGGAATCCCCTGCATCACTCTGCTGGATTACTTGTGTTACTGAGCTTAGTGGCATATTTAACTGTGTTTCCTGACTGTCTGCAGTCAATCGATTGAATGTGTTACTGAGATTTATTCGACAGCTTTTTAATGAGAGTGTTATGAGCAGCCAGTCAATATACAGCCACTCCGTTTAGATTTATCTGGGTATCAGTATTTCGGAAAGAGATATTGATCTGTTAGCGTTGGTGTTTGATTATAAGAAGGAATGAGGGTAAGAAATGTGTCTGCTATTTCTGTAGGGTTAATTGTCCATTTAATCTTTTCATAAGAGTGACCTAGACTCTGAAACTTAATAGCAAAAGTAATGTATAGAAACCATTAAAATGGTGCAAGCAGAAACAGAATCAGAGCAGCCAGCCAATTTTCATAGTAAGATAATAATTTTTAAAAATTATTATTGACCTTAAATGGAGTGGAAATACACGACTAAATTTTGATCATCCTGATTTTTATTTAAACCATGCTTATAGATGACTGTTTTTATTGATTTGCTAATTTTCCATACTCTTCCATTGTCAAATACACTAACATGCAATTGCATCCATGCATTTGCTCTACACAGAGACACTCTTTTCCTCCAGTAACGACTCACAACATGCTGGACGACTCCACAGACCCGATCCTGAGCAACATCCGCCGAATCGGCCTCTTCAATGGACGTAATGACAGAGTGAAGGTGCGCAGTTATCTATGTGTGATGCCAGTAGACTTTAATAAAAAATCAGTTAAAATGCAGGGCTCGATATTAAGATTTTTACACTGGCCCAGTTGGAACTGAAGTTTCTATTTTTTACTGTGACACTGTAACACTGTTTTCACAATAATGATGCATTTTATTTGTGGAAAATCCTTTTTTAAATTTCCTTGATCTTTTGACAATATAAGAGACAGTGTGCCAAAAGGACAAGTTATGGAATGTGCCACTCTATGATGTAATAGTGTGGATAAGCACCGCCTCCACAGAAGTTCAATGCCTGCTTCCACATCACTGCCTGTTTAGCCCCGCCCACTGGTTTGCACACATAGTGTAAATAGCAAGAGAGGCGAACGCAGGTCTACACAGAAACCAATCGATAAAGATGCTCCGAAGATAAGAAGATGCTGTTCATGGCCAAGTTGGGAAAAAACAGTATTTGCATTGCCTTCTTTCTGATCCCTTCATTTAAGTTCCAGACCACATCAGTAAGAACTTGGTCCTTTGTTCACTTTATTTTACTGCGGGTTCGTTTACAAAAAAAGCACAATTCGACGCGCGATTTTTTAAAAGATTGAAACTAAAAGACGATGCTGTGCCGACTACACTGTATTAGATCTGACAGTAATGTTGCACCACACAAGCTTGAGTAACTGTTTTTATTATGTTGTCACTATTTCTTTCTGTTATTACAGATCAAATGAGTATTTATGCGTTTTTACCTAAATGACAGCAGCATCCATCTGTGTAGGATGTAGGGTGTCAAACATACACAACTGTTAGCCAATCAGTGGGCATTTACTTCCGAGTATTCAAACAGAGTGTTCTGATGAGGACAGAAAATAGCTTATTCTAAATTATAATGTTTTTTGATGTAAAAATCTTGATAACATTATAATGGGACCTCAGAGAACAGTAAAAAAAAAAAAAAAAGGC